>NC_089784.1:33545569-33560569 GCF_040412425.1 Macrobrachium rosenbergii
ATGTGTATATATACATGTGTATATATATACATATATGTCTGTGTATGTATGTATATATGTATATATGTATATACTCGTATATATATTATATATATATGTTTATATATGAAATATATATACACATACATATATATACACAAACACAAATATATATTTACATAATTTGATAGCCATACACATACATACCCCTACCATAGTTCAATAAGTATCAGTAAGAGATGAGTTAAAACCAGGCCCTTTTCCATGCTATATGCCAACTCAAGGCATCACCTGGATGGTCACTTGCTGGAAACCAGGAAAATTCACCGATTTCCACAATCAAGAGGCAGTACCACTTATGCATATTATTATTATTATTATTATCATCATTTTTATCACAGTCATCCTATTCGACTGGGTGGTTTTTAGAGTGTGGGGTTCCGGGTTGCGTCCTGCCTCCTTCGGAGTCCATCACTTTTCTCACTATGTGAGCTGTTTCTAGTAGCACACTCTTCCGCATGAGACCTGGAGCTACTTCGGCATCTAGTTTTTCCAGATTCCTTTTCAGGGATCTTGGGATCGTGCCTAGTGTTCCTATGATTATGAGTACAATTTCCACTGGCATATCCCATATCCTTCTTATTTCTATTTTCAGGTGTTGATAGTTAGCAATTTTGTCTCTTCCTTTCTCATTATTATTATTATTATTATTATTATTATTATTATTATTATTATTATTATTATTATTATTATTATTATGCATAATACAGCCATCCTTTTTAATAAGACCTGTTTAAAAGAGGGTCTACTCCCTTCACATTATTATTATTATTATTACTATTATTATAATGCAACCCGAAACCCCACACTACAAAAACCACCCAATCGAATAGGATGACTGTGATAGACCAAAAGAAAAATAAATAATAATAATAATAATAATAATAATAATAATAATAATAATAATAATAATAATAATAATAATTATTATTATTATTATTATTATTATTATTATTATTATTATTATTATTATTTATTTTTCTTTTGGTCTATCACAGTCATCCTATTCGATTGGGTGGTTTTTGTAGTGTGGAGTTTCGGGTTGCATAATAATAATAATAATAATAATAATAATAATAATAATAATAATAATAATAATAATAATAATTATTATTATTATTAATTATTATTATTATTATTATTATTATTATTATTATTATTATTATTATTATTATTATTATTATCATCATCATCGAGGTCTACTTTTCCACTTTTTGCTTTTATCATTCTGTAACTGAAATCTGTATATACCTAACGCCTCTAACAGAAAATGAATTTTTTGCCACTGTTTCTAATAATTGCTATCATTATTCTTATTATTACTATTATTTCAATATTATTATTGTCATTACTATTATTATGAATACTGTTATTCCTATTATATTATCAGCAACTGTTTGGGTATAGCTGATTACAATTTTTTATTATATTTCTACCTCGTCTGTCAAAATTGTATGTCTTGAATTGTGTCTACTCTGTGTATTCCCTGTGTATCCCTAAACTGAAAGAACGGATTATTAGTATTATTACTAAGCTGAAAGAAAGGATTATTATTTATTATTATTATTATTAAGAAGGTTATTATTATTATTATTATTATTATTATTATTATTATTATTATTATTATTATTATTATTATTATTATTAAGCTGAAAGAACGGATTATTATCATTACTATCGCTAAGCTGAAAGAACTGATTATTATTATTATTATTATTATTATTATTATTATTATTATTATTATTATTATTATTATTATTATTATTATTACTAAACTGAAAGAACGGATTATCATTATTATTATATTACTAAGCTGAAAGAATGGATTATTATCATTATTATTACTAAGCTGAAAGAACAGATTATTATCATCATTATTATTAAGCTGAAAGAACGGATTATTATTATTATTATTATTATTATTATTATTATTATTATTATTATTATTATTATTATTATTATTAATTAAACTTTAACTTGATTAAAATTCACGTTTGATCTCATATTCTTTTATCATGTTTCTTACTTATCTCTCCTCTATATTCTCATTTTCACTAATAATAAGAATTTGGTAAACTTTCTGGCACTAGCGAATCCAGAAAAACTTCAGGGGGGGCTCCAATTTTCATATTACACACACATGTGTATATATACATATATTATATATATATATATATATAATATATATATATATATATATTATTTCTTTAATCGATTTTTTTTTATTTTTATATATATTTATGTTATTATCTAAATCCTCAGTATTATTATTTTATCATTTTTTCCATGGGGGCACGTGGTCGGGTGCAGAGCCGCCCCGCCCCCACCCCTGGATCCGCTAGTTCCTCGTTGGGAGAGTTGGTTCCGTTCTCAGCTAGCACTCTACTGGCCGCGAGTTCGAATCTCCGACCGGCCAATTAAGAATAAGAGGAATTTCTTTCTGGTGATAGAAACTCACTCCTCGCTATAATGTTGTTCGGATTCCATAATAAGCTGTAGGTCCCGTTGCTAGGTAACCAATTGGTTCTTAGCCACGTAAAACAAATCTGATCCTTTGGGCCAGCCCTAGGAGAGCTGTTAATCAGCTCCTCAGTGGTCTGCCTAACTAAGGTATACTTAACTTTTAGTGCTTTCTGGACCACTCAGGCTCCTTGGATTTCTGAAGATCTGTGGCATCCCCCAACCTGACAAAGTGACTAGCAGTGTTCTGCACTTATGGTCAACTAACTTCAGTTTACTTTTAGTTCAGCTCAAGGTAGCACATAGATATTTATTGAGTATATTACCGTACATAACACAACTACTTCAAAGTTATTATTATTATTATTATTATTATTATTATTATTATTATCATTATTATTAAGGTCAACAATAACACACTATCCATACAATGCAATATACAAGTTTACATAAAGATGTGAACATTTGTATACGTGTGTATAAACAAACATAAATACACACACACACACATATATATAATATATACATATATATGTGTGTATACTGTATATATATACATATATATATATATATATATATATATATGTGTGTACTGCAACTCGAATACAAAATAAATATACACCCCAAATACGCAAAACAAACAAGCAAGCATCCCCCCTCCCCCCTCCCTGCCAGACCCAGAAATAAATTATCGAGCAATCAAATATTTGCCGCCCATCAAAATAAAAAAAAAAATTAAATAGATAAATGCAAACGACGTAACTTAATATCAGCGCGAATATCATTTATAATAAAGTATTTTTATTTTTATAATAAATTCGCACGCGAAACACTAAAGGCCTATAGATCTGTCGCAACTTTTTACATTTTGATAAATCTTCGATAATGAGCGAAAATTCCTGCGCTAACATCCCGTTACCCAGGTCATCATCGCTATGATTTGATGGTCGATATTCATTCGACTGCTAATTCATGTGACGCGGATGTATTTACGAGAACGTAAATAAAACACCCCCATGTATACGAATAGGTTTAATGACGCGTGATTACGTTATAAGTTAGCGTAATTACGCTAAACATACTTTTATATACATTTTTTTTATCAAGGGTGGTGGTGGCGGGATTGAGTGAGGAACGACACGGCCACGGCGGAGCTGATCTGAGTGACTGACTGGTCTGTGACAGGTGTTTGTTTATGCTTCCGACAAGCTTTAGGTCCACAGTAAAGTAAATATTCTGTAGATACAAAGAATGAGTACGAAAGCTTGTAAAGTTGTGAGTAAAAATGAATAAAAAAATACGTGTTTTTCTTAAAAAGACAAATTGGAAAATTTTTCTTATAAAGACAAATTGAATTTTTTTTTTTTTTTTTTTTGTGACAGTCCAGGAAACAATCGAACAATCCTTCGGCGTGAATATAGCGGTCAAGTAATGGCTGTTTCGCCGTATCTTGTAAAGATACAGTAAAGTCAGCTTTCTGTGGCTATAAAGAATGATTAATATAGCTTTTAAAAATGCTTTTTATGAAGCAACATCGACGATAGAAATTACCCGAAAGGTAAATTTGTACTGCTGTGATTACCTTTGCGTAACAATAACGCAAATGAGTCTAAGTTTTTCCAAACATATTCCTCTAAAATTTACTTACGCAATTCACCAATTCCTCACAAGACTATCCTGTACTGCAGTAGTTAATAGCCTGCATTACTGTTCAAAATAAGTACTTTATAATTTAGATTTCTTGCATTACATACAAAAAAACAAACCGACATTTAAACTGACCTATGACCTTGAAAAAGGGATAAGGCTAAACATACGTTTGGGAAAACTGTTCGCCAACTTGAAGGTTACCTGCTTAATCCGCTAATCTAGTGGTTAGTGTCGTGGAATGCTAACTCAGATGTCGCAGGTTCGCGTTTCCCCAAGGGCGATAAAAAATCACTGGCTCTGTATCGTGATCAGTGACTGCTGCAGTGTAGGGTCTGCGGTGGGAGGTTGAAACCAACAATCTTTGGAAGCTTGAATTTCAAGTCAATGGCCCCTTTGGTGTGCTTGTTCCATGTGAATAGGTTTCATCTACTGAAATATTAATAATAATAATAATTTCATTGAACCTTCGAACGATCTGACCTTGAAAGTTAGGAAAAGGTAAAAAATACCTTTAAAATTCCTCTGACACACAGTACCACATTTTGAAGACCAGAAACTTTAAATCATGAGTTTCTGAGCATAAAGATAAAAATGCTTCTAAATGTCGACCTTTAACCTAACCTGCAGCATTGAAAAACAGGTCAGGGTAAAAAGTACTTTGGAAAAATAACTACAAGGTGAAAGAAAGCAAAGGACTCCAATAAGACTGGTTATAACAGTGGTTCTTAACCTTTTCCGGTGCCCATACCCCTTGATATCTCGGACAATTTTCTCGCACCCGCATCCTACATAAATACAATACAAACATATGATAAATATACAGTAAATATACCACTGCACTGGCTATCATGTCTCGTAACCTCAGGTTTAAGGTTTCGTGCCCCTTAGGGGTACAGGTACCCCAGGTTACGAACCACTGGATTATAACGATATCTTTTGACATAGTCAAAGGCTAGTAATAACCTTACTATGTAAAATGCAATTAATATACTTTTTCATTGCACACCTGCAGCCGTAGAGCACCAATTTCTTCCTGATTTTTTTTTATCAGTCTGAGTAATGTTAGTTTTTATGGTGGGCTAATGATTATTGTCTAATTTTAAAGGTGAATATTTATATTTTAACAAAAGACGTTCAGAAAGCAAAATAAAAATTTAAGTTCAAAATAACATATGAATACATACATAAATACACACACACATACATACATACATACATACATACATACATACATAATGAATGGTAGAGCAACAGCCTTGCATTCGCAAGGTCATCTGTTCTATCCCAGGCTGCCGCCCATCAGTCGACCCAGTTGCGGACCGATAGTATGGGATAGCAACGTTATCCTTAAAAACATCCTGAGAAATGGCAGGCTATATATAGCCTTCTGGCTGGTCACACAATACAAATATACATACATACATACTTACATACTATATATAATGTAATATATAATATATACATACATATATATATAATATATATATATAATATATATATATTTACATAACATATATATACATATTTATAAATATATACTGTATATATATATATATATATATATATATATATATATATATATATATATATATATATATACATACATATACATACATACATACAGTATATACATACACATACAGGGTCTGTGTTTTATTCAGATATTAAAAACAAAACATCAGTAGCGCACGAGCTGACAAAAAGAAAAAAGAAACAAAACTCACAAATCAAAAAAGAAAAATAAGACACCGAGCCCACGGAAAGCCAGCGAACTCGAAAAGTTCATGAGACGACTCTCCGAACCATTGAAAATGATGATGAATCAATAGGTCCCGCAGGGTATTCGCAGTCGCTCCGTCTTGGGCGAATTACACAGCTCAGTGCCCACTCTGACGTCTGACTTCCCCGGCATTAACTTACAAACACTTACGGGAAAGGAAGGAGAAACAGAGAGAAAGAGAGAGAGATCAGTGCCACTCTGAAGTCTTGACTTCCCCGGCATTAGCTTACAAACACTTACGGGAAAGGAAAGGAAAGGAGAGAGAGAGAGAGAGAGAGAGAGAGAGAGAGAGAGAGAGAGAGAGAGAGAGAGAGAGAGATCAGTGACACTCTGACGTCTGACTTCCCCGGCATTAGCTTATAAACATTTACGAGAGAGAGAGAGAGAGAGAGAGAGAGAGAGAGAGAGAGAGAGAGAGAGAGAGAGAGAGAGAGAGAGAGAGAGATTTTAAAAATTAGAAAGTCTCATCGGAGTGATTTAGAAAATTCGCTTTCTCTAATCAGAGAAATGTAGGAACGGACATTTTTCTTTGAAAAAGAGAGAGAGAGAGAGAGAGAGAGAGAGAGAGAGAGAGAGAGAGAGAGAGAAGAGAGAGAGAGACAATAACAAATGGTTAAAAAATTGGAGAGTCTAAAGGAATGATTTCAAGAGTTCGATTTTTTAAATCATAAGAGAAATGTAGGGATGGACATTTTCTTTAACTGAGAGAGAGAGAGAGAGAGAGAGAGAGAGAGAGAATGTTTAAAAATGGGAGTCTCAACGGAATAATTTTCCTCATTTCGATTTCTCAAATCACAAGAATTGCATGGATGGACATTTTCCTTGCAGAGAGAGAGAGAGAGAGAGAGAGAGAGAGAGAGAGAGAGAGAGAGAGAGAGAGAGAGAGAGAGAGAGAGAGAGGGGGGAGAAATGTTTTTAAAAATTCAAGCTTCGACGGAATGATTTCAAGAATTCGATTTCCTAAATCAGAGAAATGTAGGGATGGACATTTTCTTTAACAGAGAGAGAGAGAGAGAGAGAGAGAGAGAGAGAGAGAGAGAGAGAGAGAGAGAGAGAGAGAGAGAGAGAGAGAGGGGAAATTTTTAAAAATTCAAGCTTCGACGGAATGATTTCAAGAATTCGATTTCCTAAATCAGAGAAATGTAGGGATGGACATTTTCTTTAAGAGAGAGAGAGAGAGAGAGAGAGAGAGAGAGAGAGAGAGAGAGAGAGAGAGAGAGAGAGAGAGAAAGGGTAATAACAAATGGTTAAAAAATTGGACTGAACGAGAGCTCAAGTATCCAATACTAATTTTATATCCTTTCCTTTCTTTTCAGATATAGAACATCACTGAGTCCTTATTTCAATCAAAATCTTTCTCCATTACTTATTTCCAGAAAACAAAAGTATTTTTTATCAAGTTTACCGAGGCCATTGATCCAGGTACGAAAAAAAAAGAATAATCATGTACCTAATATTAAGAATTTTTTCTACTAAGTTGGATGAAATTATTTACCGGAATTTTTTCGGCAGTTGAACTGGTAATTTCACTGTCAATAAACGCGTCCTACTCTCACAAAAGGTAAAAAAAAAAAAAAAAATAAAATAAAATTATAAACAAACAAAATAAAACGAAAAAATCACATAGAAGCTAAAAGGCCTTCGGAATAATAATCCACAAAGGCTTTCGAATATCATCTTCAGAAATCGTCTTTGCACAGTACGACACCTCATGGACCCCAGTTCACCTCCGCAATTAAGATACATCTCTGGCCTGGTAACAATTACCTTTAACGACCGTTACTCGTAATCTACTTATGGATCTTCGTCCAGATGCTGGTAATTTATGAACAAGAACTAGATTTAACGCCGTTATGACATCCTGGCCTCTGTTACAGACAACAATATTCTTTTTATTTTTATCTTTATTTGGAGTTCCGTTTCTCGACAATTTCTTTGAAGAAGAGAGGGCAAGAAGCACTAATAATTCCTTATGATTTAATTCTTTTGTAATTTTACTTGAGGACACATCTCTAATAATTCTTTACAATTTTTTGTAATCTTACTTGAGGACAAAATTCTAATAATTCTTTATAATTTTTTGTTAATCTTACTTAGGGACAAAACTTTAATAAATCTTTATAATTTTTTGTAATCTTACTTGAGGACAAAACTCTAATAAATCTGTAAAATTTTTTGTAATCTTACTTGAGGACAAAACTCTAATAAGTCTTTATACTTTTTTGTAATCTTACTTGAGGACAAAACTAATAAATCTTTATAATTTTTTGGTAATCTTACTTGAGGACAAAACTTTAATAAATCTTTATAATTTTTTGTAATCTTACTTGAGGACAAAACTCTAATATGTCTTTATACTTTTTTGTAATCTTACTTGAGGACAAAACTCTAATAATCTATATTTTTTTGCAATGTTACTTGAGGGCAAAACTCTAAATAAGTCTTTATACTTTTTTGCAATCTTACTTGAGGACAAAACTCTAATAGTTCTTTATAATTTTTTTGTAATCTTACTTGGACAAAACTCTAATAATTCTTTATAATTTTTTTGTAATCTTACACGAGGACAAAACTTTAATCCTTCTTTATAATTTTTTTTGTAATCTTACTTGAGGGCAAAACTAATAATTCTTTATAATTTTTTGCAATCTTACTTGAGGACAAAACTCTAATAATTCTTTATACTTTTCTTTTGTAATCTTACTTGAAGGACGAAACTCTCATATTTCTAAATGCTTTTTCGTGTAATCTTTCTTGAGGACAAAACTCTGATAAGTCTTGATAATTTTTTGTAATCTTACTTGAGGACAAAACTCGAATAATTCTTTATAATTTTTTGTAGTCTTACTTGAGAACAAAACTCGAATAATTTTTCATAATTCTTTGTAATCTTACTTGAGGACAAAATTTTAATACTGTACATCTTTATACTTTTTGTAATCTTACTTGAGGACGAAGATTTTCGAAGATCATGCTACCTTAGGGTGCACCTTCACTGTTCGTAATATTTAAAATCATGAAAATTCTTTAAAAAGATTATCTTATTACTAGAGAAATTCTGAAGACACGTATAACATCTGTGTATGCTACGGAGATCTCTATGAAGCAAATAACCAGCCAGCCCTGGGGAGTAAAACATCTGTGCACATTGAGGCACATTCAGCCAATTATAAGATCCTTCCAGCTTACAGTTACATGCATAAATGATAAAATAAGAAACTTCCACATTTTTGACAGAAATCACCCAAAATCAGGAGAGATCATTTGGACTGGGCATTCATACATCAAGTATTTACCTGGGCATTCATGCATCAAGTATTTACCTGGGCATTCATACATCAAGCATTTACCTGGGCATTCATGCATCAAGTATTTACTTGGGCATTCATACATCAAGTATTTACCTGGGCATTCATGCATCAAGTATTTACCTGGGCATTCATACATCAAGCATTTACCTGGGCATTCATGCATCAAGTATTTACTTGGGCATTTATACATCAAGTATTTACCTGGGCATTCATACATCAAGTATTTACCTGGGCATTCATGCATCAAGTATTTACCTGGGCATTCATGCATCAAGTATTTACCTGGGCATTCATACATCAAGCATTTACCTGGGCATTCATGCATCAATTATTTACCTGGGCATTCATACATCAAGTATTTACCAGGGCATTCATGCATCAATTATTTACCTGGCCATTCATACATCAAGTATTTACCTGGGCATTCATACATCAAGTATTTACCTCGGCATTCATACATCAAGTATTTACCAGGGCATTCATGCATCAATTATTTACCAGGGCATTCATACATCAAATATTTACCTGGGCATTCATGCATCAAGCATTTACCTGGGCATTCATGCATCAAGTATTTACCTGGGCATTCATACATCAAGCATTTACCAGGGCATTCATACATCAAGTATTTACCTGGGCATTCATGCATCAAGTATTTACCTGGGCATTCATACATCAAGCATTTACCTGGGCATTCATGCATCAAGTATTTACCTGGGCATTCACACATCAAGCATTTACCTGGGCATTCATGCATCAATTATTTACCTGGGCATTCATGCATCAAGTATTTAACTGGGCATTCATGCATCAAGTATTTACCTGGGTATTAATACATCAAGCATTTACCTAGGCATTCATGCATCAAGTATTTACCTGGGCATTCATACGTCAAGTATTTACCTGGGCATTCATGCATCAAGTATTACCAGGGCATTCATACATCAAGCATTCACCTGGGCATTCAGACATCAAGTATTCACCACGAAATTTTAAAGACAAGTAAAAAAAAAGGCCGATAGTACGTCCAAAATGTATGAATCGGAAATTACCACCGAGAATCAAAATTACCACCGAGAATCAAAATTGCTTTCATAAACTTTTTCCCACAGATAACAGAGTCCGTTACCTTTCTTTTATTTTCGCAGACCTCAGCCCCAAAATCGAAACAGCTTTTCGCAGAATCGCTCATACTTACCCGGTTGACCTCTGACCTCTGTTATTACCAATCTCCCTTCCTCCCAGGTTGTTTGCGCATTTGACCGTTCCTCGGAGTAAAATATTTCTCTAATGGGAGAATGGAAATTTGATTTATTTTGTAACTTTGTTCACGTGCGAGACACTCGTTGGTTAAACATTAGCTACTTTGATGGGATTTGTAGCTGATGTCGCTACCTTTTGTTTGCCGATTTCTTTTTAGTTTTCTGTAAAAGAAAACTATTGTGCCGGCTTCGTCTGTCCGTCCGCACTTTCTTCTGTCCGCACTTTTCTGTCCGCCCTCAGATCTTAAAAACTACTGAGGCTAGAGGGCAGCAAATTGGTATGTTGATCATCCACCCTCTAGTCATCAAACATACCAAATTGCAGCCCTCTAGCCTCATTAGTTTTCTTTTATTGTAGTTTTTTTTTATTGTATTTAAAGTTAAAGTTAGCCATGATCGTGTGTGTGGCACCGCTATAGGTGCCAACCACACAGGCCACAAACAGGCTGTGGCTGAAAGTTTCATGGGCTGCGACTGATAGTTTCATGGGCCGTGGCTGAGAGTTTCATTCAGCATTACAAGCTGTACAGAGAACTCGACTGCGCCGAAGAAACTTCGGCGCATTGTTTACTTGTTTAAATTAATATTGTAGCTGCAATGTGAAAACGTGTTTTCTGTTCATACGTTATACAGCCTCGGACCCTAAAACTCCTTTTAAGTAAGTTTAAGTAATAATGAAATCCACTTCATGCTTGGGTATGCTTTAATTAGTATCTGACGGTCTGTATTAAAGATGGGCAAAAAAGAAAAATAGTAAAAAATGCGCCGAAGAAACTTCGGCCCAATCGAGTTTTCTGTACAGCCGCTACAGAATATGTTCAAGCCCACCGAAAATAGATCTCTCATCCGGTGGTCTCGGTACAATGCTGTATGAGCCGCGGCCCATGAAACTAACCACGGCCCGGTGGTGGCCTGTTCTATATCGTCGCAAGACGCGCTATCATGGCGAAATTTAACCTTAAATAAAATAACAATTACTGAGGCTAGAGGGTTGCAATTTTGTAAGTTTGATGATTGGAGAGTCATACAAATTTGCAGCCCTCTAGCCTCGGTGGTTTTCAAGATCGGAGGGCGGACAGGAAAAAGTGCGGACGGACAGACAAAGCCGGCACAATAGTTTTCTTTTACAGAAAACTAAAAACGGTCTTTCAAGGGCGGTTTTTTACCTTATTATGTTTACACCGTAAATAAGCTTGCTTCTTGAATGAGCGGAAATACAGTAGTAAAATAAAAAAATAAAATAAATACGGAGTAAGAATTTTTTAAAGATTTGTGTTCAAACTTTTCAAAGAAACTACGGCATATGCACTATCTAGTGATTTGCATTCTGACGTTTCAAGTCAAACCGAGCTGGCTATGTTCTAAACAAGGATATCATCATTCTGGCGTCAGTACAGGTCAAGAGTGAAAGTCGTTCTCTTGAAATTGATTAGGCGAAATATGTAATCAATTTCTATTAAATCAAAGTCGACTTTTTCCTTTAATAAATACTGAATGCTTACTGTGTAGTACATCATGTGAGCACATTTCGAAGTGATGGACGAGCCCTGACTAATTCGCCTTGTGCTTCCAAACGAGCCTCTTGGTTTGTCGCGGTAACTTCTTGCAAAAATTTTTAGTATTATGAGACGATGGGGAGAAGAAGTCGAGAATTATTCAATTTTATGAATTTCACTGTAGTTATCTACATTTTCACTATGATTGCAAAGTCATTTACTGGCACCTGAAGTCTTAAGGTCCCTAGTTTTTTTGCTAAGCGACAGAGAAGAAGATGATGTCTGTTATATATATATAAGAAGATATGATGTCTGTTTATTGCTATTATAATATATATATATATATATATATATATATATATATATATATATATATATATATATATATATATATATATATATATATATATATATATATATATATATATATATATATAATATATATATATATATATATATATATATATATATATATATATATATAATATATATATATATATATAATGTTAACTTCACGGAATTTCGACGAATGAATAACAAAATTAAGGTCCATTTTGTTTCAGAATAAACGTACTTGAGAGGTCATGAATAGTTTTGTAATGCTTTCCTTGCGCTGTTTTACATTGCCCGTTCAGACCTCGTGTTTTGAATTGATTGTGTTCTTTTAAACTACCTTAGCCTTCCTTTTTTCGTTTTCTTTAAAAGAAAACTCTTGTGCCGGCTTTGTCTTCCGCCCGTACTTTTTCTGTCCGCACTTTTTTCTGTCAGCACTTTTTCTGCCCTCGCACTTTTTCTGTCCGCAGTTTTTTCCTGTTCGCATGTTTTCTGTCCGCACTTTTTCTTATCGCACTTTTTCTGTCCACACTTTTCTCTCCGCACTTTTTGTGTCCGCACTTTTCTGTCCGCACTTTATTTGTCCGAACTTTTTTCTGTTCGCACTTTTTCTGTCCGCACTTTTTCTGTCCGTACTCTTTCTGTCCGCCCTCAGATCTTAAAAACTACTGAGGCTAGAGGGCTACGAATTGGTATGTTGATCATCCCTCCTCCAATCATCAAACATACCAAATTGCAGCCCTCTAACCTCAGTAGTTTTGATTTTATTTAAGGTTAAAGTTAACCATAATCGTGCGTCTGGCAACGATATAGGACATGCCACCACCGGGTCGTGGTTAAAATTTCTTGGGCCCGCGGCTCATACAGCATTTTACCGAGACCACCGATAGATAGATGTATTTTCGGTGGCCTTGATTATACGCTGTAGCCGCTGGACAGAAAACTCGACTGCCCCGGAGAGACTTCGGCACATTTTTTACTTGTTTTTGGAACTAAACTTTCTCCTTTCTGAAGGTGCGTAAAGATACGCTGATTATTATTAATGATGACACTAAGTACTCTAGCGGAACCAGCCAGATGTTCATTAACTTCAGCTTGTAATTTTCCACAGACTTTCCAAAGAAAAAAATAGAAATCAGAACAAAAAGGAGACAGTAGAATTGAGATTGAATAAAGATACTAAAAATAAGTCGAAAAGAGTGCAAGAAAAATCAAAAACAAAAAAATTTTACATCATGACTTGATATAAACTCTCTTCTCTTTACAAGTGTCAACATGCATGACACTTGAATAAGTTTGAACTCCACGATTTAATAAAGTGAACAAGACACCGCTAGAACTCTAACTTTAGTATGTGGTTATATATATATATATATATATATATATATATATATATATATATATATATATATATATATATATATATATATATATATATATATATATATATATATATATATATATATATATATATATATATATGTATGTATGTATGTATGTATGTATGTATGTATGTATGTATGTATGTATATAATCTGAATCCACAGAATTCTGTTATAATTAAACCCAATATCTGGCTGAAACACCTAATTAAATAGGGAAAATAGCGGTTGCTAACATGCAAACACACGCACACACATACACACACACAACAGCCTGGACCCCATTTAAATCAGCCGCCATTCTCACCTGCTAAGCAATCTGTTCCTTCCTCCTCCTCCTCCTCCTCCTCCTCCTCCTCCTCCTCCTCCTCCTCCTCCTCTTTCTTCTTCCATCGGCCGAAGAGTATCGGTACGGCGGCGGCGTCCGCATGCTGCACTCCATTGCGAGTTCGCTCGAAGATCTTGTTAATGATATGTCCCTGACCAGGACGTGTGCCATTGTTTTCTTGGGGGCTGCCTCCCGTCTGCGCCAAGATGTGTGGATTGGATGGGTTCTTTCCCCCGTTCGTCTTTGTTTTTATTTACTACTTCCTCCTCCTCCTCCTCCTCTTCTTCTTCCTCTTCTTCTTCTTTGTCCCGAATAGAAGGAGCTGATGAGGGTGGGCGTTCTCCAGCGTAAATCAACTGCCCCCTGAGTTATGGGCAGCGGGTATGATTGATATTAACTACTTGCATGTGCGAGTGGGTCTTAAAACAACTATCTCTCAGCTAGCTTCCCTATGCCTTTCCTGGGTATTCCTGCCCTCCCTCCCCCTCCCCCAGGGCCCCATCTACCCACACCAGCCCCACCCGCCCTCTTGACTATCCAGGGGATTCCTTCCCCCTTCCCAACTTCCTACTACCCACCCCTCTCTGCCCCCTCCTGGGTATCCCGCCCCCTTCCAGCCCCCTACTACCCGACCCCTCCCCTCCCTACCCGTCTCCCGGAAAATCACTCTACTAGATATTCCCTTCCTTCCACACCAACCAACTCCCTCTCTAGATGACTCTACTGGGTATTCCCCCTCCCAGCAACCCCCTCCCCGAAAAAAAATCCTTCTCCAGTAGTGCTTCGCAGGCTGTTACTTAGTCGTTACGTTTATCATTATTAGGATGTCACTACCTCATGCAGATGAGCGGTTCGTTATGGGCTCAGATCTCGAAGGCTTGTTTGTGCTTGCGCCTTCGAGTGGCCGAATGCGTTTCAGAACAGTAGCCTAATATCCGGCGTTGCCAGCTCACGTCCAG
>NC_089784.1:33563069-33568069 GCF_040412425.1 Macrobrachium rosenbergii
AAATATAACAGCAAAAATTCCCAAGCAATATTTACCTTTCTCTTCTGAAATCAGGTATTATCAGCAATTTACATCCTGATCTAGTGGCAAGCACTTAATGTGCACTGAACTGACCTCAGTGGGTTTTCTCTTTAAAATAAGGAGCAGAAAGTAAATAGAGATTTCCGCAGTGGGAACTCAAAAGCCTGACACTGGGCGATTTCTTCTCAAACCTAAAACCAAGCTTGGAAAATTGCCCATACGAAGTCTCCCAATATAATATGTTTTAGTTTTATAACAAATAACGTGATGATTTCCTTATTGCAAATACGAGCCTCCTTAGGCCAAAATATGTATAATTCGCAATTGAATTCCCAAATCAAGACAAAAATTTTCCCTTCCTACCGCGGTGCATGAAACCAAAGCGTTGTTTCCTCCAATAAATCAACAAGGCTCGACCTGCAAATAAACTAAATCGATAAATACGTAAAAGAGGTTAAAATGACTTACAACTCTACACATATATAAGAAAGTTCTTCTGTAGGTCACTCCGTTTACAAAAGAGAGCGCAAGAGAACATAACCTCAGGTGTGACGTGTTTACCTGCAAATTACCTTCCAAGTTGCGGAGCCACACATCAGGCGGCCCCGATATAATTTCGCAGCTGAACTGACGGCGGGGAAAGCGATCAGAAATACCCGACTGATAATTTTAACGAAAAGTCCAATACTTATGAAATGTTCGCCTCACGGCGATTCAGAGCCAACTGTACTTCATATCAGCCTTTAGGACCTCAAAGTTAAACTTTAAAAAAATCAATCAATAATCAACCGGAAAATCAAACAAAATTCAACCAGAAAATTAAACAAAAACCAGCAAGAAAGAATCAACACGAAAATCAAACAAAAATCAGCCAGAAAAATTAACCGACTAATCAAACAAGAATCAACAAGAAAATCAAACAAGAGTCGGCCAGGAAAATTTAACCAGAAAATCAAACAAGAATCAACAAGAAAATAAAAAAAAATCAGCCAGAAAAATCAGAGAAAAATTAACCAGATAATCAAACAAGAATCAATAAGAAAATCAAGCAAGAGTCAACAGAGAAAATCAAACAAAATTCAACCAGAAATTCAAGTAAAATTCGCCCATGAAATCAAACGAGAATCAACCAGAAAAGCAAACAAGAATCAACCAGAAAATATAAAAAGCATAAAAACCAAAATCAACCAGAAAATCAAATAAAGATCAACCAAAAAACCAGAATCAACCAGAAAAACGAAATTCAACCAGAAACCAAAAAAAACAAGAATCAACAGAAATATAAAAATCAACCAGAAAATCAAATAAAAATCAATCAGAAAATCAAACAAGAATCAATTAGAAAATCAAACAAAAATCAACCAGAAAATCAAAGAAGAATCAACCAGAAAAAGGAAATTCAACCAGAAAATAAAAAAAAAACAAGATTCAACAAAAAATAAAAATCAATCAGAAAATCAAACAAGAATCGCCCAAAAAATCAAAATTCAACCAGAAAATAAAGCAAAATTCAACCAGAAAATCAGGAATCAACCAAAAATAATTAAACCTGAAAATCGAACAAAACTCAACTTTATACTCAAATTTAAACTTTAAAAAATCAACGAGAAAATCAAACAAAAATCAACCAGAAAACCAGGAATCAACCAAAACAAATAAACCTGAAAATCAAACAATACTCAAGCTTATAATAGAATTTAAACTTTAAAAAATCGACCAGAAAATCACACAAAAATCAAACATAAAGATAAACCTGAAAATCAAGCAACACTAAAGTTTATAATCAAATTTAAACTTTAAAAGTCAACCAGAAAATTAAACAAAAATCAACCAGAAAATCAGGAATAAACCGAGAAATTAACCTGAAAATCAAGCAATACTCAAGTTTACACTCAAATTTGAACTTTATAAAGTCAACCAGAAAATTAAACAAAAACCAACCAAAAAATCAGGAATCAACCAAAAAGAGTAAACCTGAAAATCGAGCAATACTCATGTTTATACTAAAATTTAAACTTTAAAAATCAACCAGAAAATCAAACAAAATCAACCAAAAAAATAAACCTGAAAATCGAGCAATACTCAAGTTTATACTCAAGTTTAAACTTTACAAATTCAACGAGAAAATCAAACAAAAATCAACCATAAAATCAGGAATCGACCAAAAAAACAATAAGCTTGAAAATCGAGCAATACTCAAGTTTATATTCAAATTTAAACTGTAAAAAATCAACCAGAAAATCAAACAAAAATCAACCAAGAAATCAGGAATCAACCCCCTCAAAAAATAAATCTGAAAATCAAGCAATACTCAAGTTTATACTCAAATTTAAACTTTAAAAAATCATCCAGAAAATCAAACAAAAATCAACCGGAAAATCTTGAACCAACCAAAAAAAAACTAAAAATCGAGCAATACTCAAGTTTATACTCAAATTTAAACTTTCAAAAATCAACTTGAAAATCAAACAAAAATCAACCAAAAAGTAACTAATCGACCAAAAAAAACCTGAAAATCAAACAATACTCAAGATTATACTCAAATTTAAACTTCAAATAATCAACCAGAAAATTAAACAAAACCAACCAAAAAGTCAGGAATCAACCAAAAAAATAAACCTAAAAATCTAGCAATACTCAAGTTTATACACAAATTTAAACTTTAAAAAATCAACCAGAAAATCAAACAAAAATCAACCAAAAAATCAGGAATCGACCAAAAAAAAAAAAACAATAAGCCTGAAAATCGAGCAATACTCAAGTTTATACTCAAATTTAAACTTCAAAAAATCAACCAGAAACCTAAACAAAAATCAACCAAGAAATCAGGAATCAACCCCCCAAAAAAACAAATCTGAAAATCAAGCAATACTCAAGTTTATACTCAAATTTAAACTTTAAAAAATCAACCAGAAAATTAAACAAAAATCAACCAGAAAATCTTGAACCAACCAAAAGAAAATACACCTAAAAATCAAGCAATACTCAAGTTTATACTCAAATTTAAACTTTAAAAAATCAACCAGAAAATCAAAAAAATCAGCCAGAAAATCTTGAACCAACCAAAAAAAAATAAAAATCGAGCAATACTCAAGTTTATACTCAAATTTAAACTTTAAAAAATCAACCAGAAAATCAAACAAAAATCAACCAAAAACTAAGGAATCGACAAAAAACTGAAAATCAAACAATACTCAAGATTATACTCAAATTTAAATTTCAAATAATCAACCAGAAAATTTTAAAAAATCAACCAGAAAATCAATAATTAACCACAAAAAAACTGAAAATCAAAAAATACTCAAGTTTATATTCATATTTACACTAAAAAATCAACGACAAATCAAACAAAAATCAACCAGAAAATCAGGAATCAACAAAAGAAAATAAATAAAAAAATAAACCTAAAAATCAAGTAACACTCAAGCTTATACTAAAATTTAAACTTTTAAAAAAATCAACCAGAATATCAAACAAAAATCAACCAGAAAACCAAACAAAAATCAAACAAAAATCAACTAGGAAACGACCAACCACTTCACGGAACCCTCCCTCGAACAGAATCCACCCCTGGGGTATTCCACTCTCCGTCGTGACTGAATATCCACATTATTACACACACTTCTCTCTTAAGGGGTTACTACTTTGCCCTGTCGGATTCGACGGGTACCCTACCTTATGCCCCAAAACGTGAGACCGGTTAACGATCGCTGCTGGTGTTATTGGCGATCGCTCTGAAGAGAGAGTTTGAGGAAGGTTAGAAAAAAAGGTGAGGAAAAAATAAAACGTTTCCAGGAATTAAACAAACATCGATATATCATGTGTGAGGATGGTGAGGGAAAAAAATGTTGCTGAGATTCAAATAAATGTTGATACATCATCCGTAAGGAAGGTGAGGGAAAAAAGGTATGGAAAAAAGGAGAGAGAAAAAAAAGTTTTCGAAAATTACATAAATATCGGTATATCGTCCTCTGGAGCGTGAGGAAGGTCAGGAAAAAAGGTGCGGAAAAAACTTTACAGGGGATTTAATTAATATCGATATGTGTGTCAGGAACGTGAGAAAGAAAGGGTTTCCTGGAATTAATTAAATATCGGCATATCGTCCTTAAGAGTGTGAGAAAGGTGAGGAAAACGGTACCGAAAAAATTTTTCAGGGGATTAAATTAATATTGATATAACATGTGTCAGGGAGGTGAGAAAGAAAGGGTCTCCGGGAATTAATTAAGTATCGGAATATCCTCCTTTAGAGTGTGACAAAGATGAGGAAAAAAGGAATGAAAAAAAGCGTTTCCAAGAACTGAATAAACATCGATATATCATGTGTGAAGAAGGTGAGAAAAAACACAACGTTTCCGGGAATTAAATATATATAGATATCTCATGAACAAATATCGGTATATCATATGCAACGAAGGTAAGAAAAAGGTACAGAAAAACAGTTTCAAAGAATTCAATAACAATCGGTATATCAAGTGTGATGGGAAAAGGTACGGAAGAAAACATTTCCTGGAATTAATGTAAATATCGATATATCTTGTGTGCGGAAGGTGTGAAAAAAGGTGACAATAAAATATTGATATACAATGTGTGAGGAGAGGAAAAGGTACGAAAAAAAAATCTCTCGGAGAATTAAATAAATATCGATATATAATGTGTGATTAAGGTAAGGCAAAAAGTAAAAAAAAAAAAGATTCAGGGCATTAAATAAATATCGGCATACCATGTGTTTGGAAGGTGTGAAAAAGGTGAAAAAAAAAGTTTCCAGGAATTAAGTACGTAAATATCAATATATCATGTGTGAGGAAAGTGTGAAAAAAGGTGTGAAAAAATATTTCGAGGAATTAAGTAAATATCAATATATCATGTCTGAGGAAGCTGTGAAAAAAGTGAGAAAAAACTTTACCTGGAATTAAGTAAATATCTGAATATCATGTGTTTGGAAGGTGTGAAAAAAGGTGAGAAAAAACGTTTCCAGGAAT
>NC_089784.1:33575569-33583069 GCF_040412425.1 Macrobrachium rosenbergii
CCTCTCTCTCAAACACACACTTGGGAAACAAACTCTCTCTCTCTCTCTCTCTCTCTCTCTCTCTCTCTCTCTCTCTCTCTCTCAAACACACACACACACACACACACACACAAATCAGTATGAAAACGAAAATTTGAGAAAATAAATTCTAAAGTAATAAGACAAATAAAACGTACATTATTTTTTTCTACAGACAACAGACAGCCACCCCCTCCCTTTCCAACCCCTCCTATCTCCCCAACCCCATGAAAACTTATACCACCATAATATCATGTCAATCAAAAAGTGGAAGCCTCACACCCTTAAAGACTGCATAACACCTGCATAACACTTGACCACCTGTTGATAAATTATCCTTCCGGTCACTCGTCGACTTACATCTGTACCAATATATACATCATCATGAATAATATATAATTTACATAATTGAATGTAAGGTCATTGTAACGAGATATCAGAATGTCAGCCTATCATTATAATGTTAAATCCTATATTTAATGCGACCATAATATATATCATTCAATAAACAGACACACAGACAGACACAAACTCCCTCACTCTCGATATCCCACGGACAAGTACAATTCACGTACGGTTTCCAAGAAGACAAATGAGCAAGCTTCCTCTCTCGATATCCCACGGTCACGTACAATTCACGTACAATTTCCCAAGGACCGTGGAGTCCGATATGATCGAGATAAGACACGATCGAGACAGCGATAAGATTCCGTTTCCAAAAGTTTCTACAACACAATTATGCCTCAGCAGCACTCCGCGTCTTTTGTTAATATCGAAAATCACCATGCGAGAATTGTTCGAATGAGAGAGAGAGAAAGAGAGAGAGAGAGAGAGAGAGAGAGAGAGAGAGAGAGAGAGAGAGAGAGAGAGAGAGGTTCTCTCTTTCATATCTCTCTCTCTCTCTCTATATATATATATATATATATATATATATATATATATATATATATATATATATATATATATATATATATATATATATATATATATATATATATATATAAATCATCAACACACAATCACGTGTGGAACAGAAATAAATTTCTGACTCATCAGGATTTATATATATATATATATATATATATATATATATATATATATATATATATATATATATATATATATATATATATATATTATACATATACATATACACATATATATATATATATGCATGTATGTATGTATGTATGTATATTTATATTATATATATATATATATATATATATATATATATATATATATATATATATATATATATATATATATATATATATATATATATATATATATATATATATATATATGATGTGTACAGAGATGTTTATATTATATACATATAAATATATATATATATATATATATATATATATATATATATATATATATATATATATATCTATATATATCTATATATATATATATATATATATATATATATATATATATATATATATATATATATATATATATATATATATATATATATATATATATATCCACTATATCTCTATATATATATATATATATATATTATATATATATATATATATATATATTATATATATACATATATATATATATATTATATATATATATATATATATATATATATATATATATATATATATATATATATATATATATATATATATATATATATATATATATATATATATATATATATATATATATATATATATATATATATATATATATATATATATATATATATATATATATATATATAGAGAGAGAGAGAGAGAGAGAGAGAGAGAGAGAGAGAGAGAGAGAGAGAGAGAGAATCGCCTTTTACTTACCTCTGTAATATTCTCACGCATTTCGCCTCAGTTCTGGGCAGTAGCATCTTCTTGTCTCTCATCTCCTCTCTGCCCCGTTTGGGTTTCTGTCACCTGGCGTCGCCGCAATGACTGTGATCATTTTCATTTCAGAGGAAAAGGTCTACTGGTCTCCTTGTAAATCTATAGGCTGTTTCTCTAGACAACACGCGTTGGAGAGGAATGCTCTTGCTGCCTGTGAGTGAAAAAAAGATTAGGATTAAAAGTAAACAATATGATTGAAATGTTTAAATATAAAGAAATAAATGAACGATGAACAATAAATTCCTAATATGTATTTTGTCTTTCATCGCGTTTGCCTGTCTATTCCCATAGCTTTTCTATTTTCTATTCTAGGAGAAAATATGTTTTCTATTGCAGGTGAAAACACAATTTTCTGATTAAATGAAAAAAACAACTAGATTAAATGAAAAAATATATATATATATATATATATATATATATATATATATATATATATATATATATATATATATATATATATATATATATATATATACAGAACTGAATCAAGGAGATGTGGACGTGATGAATGCATAAATAAAGGCAAATAACAAGAAGGAAAAGTGAAACAACGGAGTGCTTGCTAGTTTTTCGACACACGGTCCTTTACTGGACCGTGTGTCGAAAGGTTTTCCTAGCAACCACTCCGTCGTTGCACTGTCCCTCGTGGCATTTGCCTATATATATATATATATATATATATATATATATATATATATATATATATATATATATATATATATATATATATATATATATATATATATATATATATATATGTATATATACACACCATATATTATATATATATACACATATATATTATATATATATATTATATATATATATATTATATATATATATATATATATATATATATATATATATATATATATATATAATATATGTACATAATTAAACAAGTGTATCAAAAACCTAATCCTACTAGGTAAAAGTCTATCAGGACCCAGACAAGACAACAGAATTAGCTTGCCATGTACAGGACCCAAAATAATATTATCATCATGCATAAAACAATTTTTTTTCTCGGGAGGTTATCCATCTTTAGGGATGGGGAAGTCCGCCTCACTCGAGAACTGAAGTGAAAGTTGATTCTTAGACTCTATAAAAACTCTCTGTCAGTTACTTGTGGCTATTATTATTATTTTTATTATTATTATCATTTTTATTCTTATTATTGTTATTATTATTATTCAGAAGATTAATCCTATTTAAAGGAAGTTGAGTCTTAGACTATACAATTTCTCTGTCAGTTGTTATTATTATTATTATTATTATTATTATTATTATTATTATTATTATTTATTTTAAACTGAAAGAAGAGATCATTTATTAAAAAAAAAGAGATAACTAACAAAATAATAAACACATAGAAAAACATATATAAAAACTCAAGGATACATTTCCAGCTAATTTCAGTAAAAAAATACAAATAAATAAAAGACTTAAATATAATGTAGAAACATCACATTAAAAAATTAAAGAATTAAGGAAAACCAAGTTTAAAGAATGCATAAGGAATATAATTTAAAAGACAATCATATGGCTGTTTCTGTCTATGACATACATTCGAAAAATAAACACGTTCATAAAATAGAAATACGATGATAAAAAAGACCCAACAAGCAAATGTCTGTACATTACATTAGACACGTTTTAGTTTTCTGTGAAAGAATATTATTGTGCCGGCTTTGTCTGTCCGTCCGCACTTTTTTCTGTCAGCCCTCAGATCTTAAAAACTACTGAGGCTAGAGGACTGCAAATTGGTATGTTGAGCATCCATCCTCCAATCATCAAACATGCCAAATTGCAGGCCTCTAGTCTCAGTAATTTTTATTTTATTGAAGGTTAAAGTCAGCCATAATGGTGCGGCTGGCAACGATACAGGATAGGCCACCACAGGGCCGTGGTTAAAGTTTCATGGGCCGCGGCTCATACAGCATTATACCGAGCCCACCAAAATTCAGATCTATTTTCGGTGGCCTTGATTGTACGTTGTAGCGGCTGTACAGAAAACTCGATTGTTTACTAACATGAGCAGAAAGCTGGCTATCTATGACGATCATAACAAGAACTCAGTAAAGAAGAAAAGGTTATTCAATTCTGCCTTACTTAAGGGTTTAAAGAAAAATTACGTTGCACAGAATGATTGTAAATACACAGTTTGCATGTAAGAATCATTGTAAGAACTCGTGCAAATAACACTGAGTTTAATGCATATAGTTCTTACCTATCTTCTTTAAAAAAAAGTGGAAAATGTATGTGAAAATGTGGTCAGAGACGTTTACACGAACGGGCCAAATGAGTATTACAATGCTGCTGTAGATACACACAAGAACCACTGTTTTAGTGCCGGCCGGAAGATCATACGATTAAATGCCATACTGGCCCGGGAAACACCTGTTAACTTAACCCGTACCACCCGAGAGAGAGAGAGAGAGAGAGAGAGAGAGAGAGAGGGGGGGGGCAGGGGAGGAGGAGAGCGGGGGACCGGGCTGCCTAAAAGCACATCTCCCACTGCCGAGAAGAAGAGTAGGAGGAGGAGGAGGAGGAGGAGGAGGAGGAGGAGGAGGAAGACTTAAAAGCAATAATTGTATTATAGAGGCCGAGGTGCCCAGCCCGCGGAAGGAAGGGGCACTGCTCACTTCTTTCAGGAGTCGCGGGAGCTTCAAAGACTTCTTTCACTCACAGCTGTTCCGGCGCCTGACGAGAGCCCGGTAGCAAATGCTATAATGAAAACTTTCGGCGCCCTGTGTACAAAGGGCACAAAAGCCGCTTCTCCCGCCCTCCCCCTACCCCTCCCCCTTTCTCTCTCTCTCTCTCTTGTGGCTTTGGCCTTTGAGGGGGGAAAATCACCGAAATATTAACATTAACTCTCTCGACCTGTGATTTACATATCCGCTGCAATATGTGCTTTGCGATGAAAGAACCTGTGTTTGCTTGTGGTGATATTGTGTTCCGTTTCTCTCTCTCTCTCTCTCTCTCTCTCTCTCTCTCTCTCTCTCTCTCTGTCTTACCCTCAAAGGCGGTGGCGCTCGAAATGCATATTATAATTATTCGTATAAGTGTAATAATGATCACGTATATATGCGTACATATATATGTATATGTATATATATATATATACACATACACAATATATATATATATATATATATATATAATATATATATGTGTGTGTATATGCAGTATACATATACATACATATATATATATATATATATATATATATATATATATATATATATATATATATATATATATATATATGTATAAATATAAATGATAGACAGATAGATAGGTTTTGTGAATATATATACATTTACAGTAATTGCACACACGAATGTAACATTTAGCTAAAATCATCAGAATAAGATACTATCTTACAAAGGTTTTTTAATCTGTTGCTCAATAATTTACCCTGATCCTAACATGAAACCCTAACTCAAAAAGATGAGAATGGCCCCATTGTTTTGTTGAACCTCCACATTCACCAAGTAATTTCAGAACCAGTCCACAGAAAACAGGTAAAAAATGCGCCGAAGTTTCTTTGGCGCAATCGAGTTCTCTGTACAGCGCATAATCAAGGCCAGTGAAAACAGATCTATCTTTCGGTGGTCTCGGTATAATGCTGTATGAGCCGCGGCCCATCAATCTTTAACCACGGCCTGGTGGTGGCCTTTCCTATATCGTTGCCAAAAGCACGATTATGGCTACCTTTAACCTTAAGTAAAATAAAAACTACTGAGGCCAGGGGGCTGTAATTTAGTATGTTTGATGATTGGAAGGTGGATGATCAACATAGCAATTTGCAGCCCTCTAGCCTCAGTAGTTTTCAAGAATGTTGCTATAAAGAAAACTTGAAAGGCATGCGAATGACTGATTGATTGATTTATAGATTTTAAGCATACATGCCAAGCACTGGGACCTATGAGGCCATTCAGCGCTGAAAGGGAAACTGACAGTGAAAAAGTTTGAGAGGTGTAACAGGAGGAAAACCTCGAAGGAGTTGCACTATGAATCAATTGTTAGGAGATGGTGGCCAGTAAGGTGGAAGAAAGAGAATATGGACGGAGGTACAGTAAAAGGAATGAAAGAGGTTGCAGCTTGGGGCCGAAGGGACGCTGCAAAGAAACTTACGTAATACCTACATTGCACCGCATGAGGTGCACTGACGGCACTAACCTCCCTAGGGGAAAATGCATGTGAAAAAAAACGTTAAATCTATTCCTTATTTTTGCACCTCTTTAACAAGTTACCGGTAAAACTCTCACCAATAATCTATTAGCACCAAATAATTATAAAACAAAACGGAATTAAATCGGCTGATCTCCATAAAAACCTATTTAATATAATAACCGAGTAGTTTTCCCCACTCCATGAACTAAAAAAAAAAAAAATATATATATATATATATATATATATATATATATATATATATATATATATATATATATATATATATATATATATATATATATATAATCATATATAGCTATAATATATATATAATATATATATAAATATATATATATATATATATATATATAGTATCTCCGATATATATATATTATCATATATATATATATTTATATATATATGATAAATGAATAAGTACCATATATACGCGATATACATGGACCCATATATATATACTATAGTGATGGCGCGGTATAATATCCATGGAGTCGCTGAATGGGTCCATGTCATGGGTTACAAATGCGTCCCAAATTCACTACTCGAGTATTCATTTATCACCATATAAATTTATATAAGTGATAATGAATAAGTACCACCGGGACGAACCCTTGACATGGACCCATTCAGCGACTCCAGTGACGCGTATCACTTATATAAATTCCCTTTCGGTGATAATTCAATCGGAAATACTCACGGTAGTGATAATATTTCATATATTTATATATACAATAAATCACGGTATATAAAAATTTCATATATATATATATATATATATATATATATATATATATATATATATGTGTGTATGTGTATATATATAATTACCAGGAAATTCAACCTACCGAAAAAGTCTTGTCTGGTTGGTAACCTTTACAGATAAGTAATCAGGAAAGACCTGAATACTAACATCATCAAAGAAGCTAGTAAACTAACACTACTGTTAACTATGTTATGTTCAACTACTAAAAGAGAAAGCACTAACCTAAAAACTTGTCCAGTAAACAGAGTATAAAACATCAATATTGTTAAGTAAATAAAATCACTAATACTCTGTGGAAATGTGTAACTCATTCTTAGAATCAATGTCACTGACGCTACGTCACGCTTGTGTGAATATAACAGCAGGAAGTCCTAACCATTCTGGAAAAGATTTGGATGCATGAATTAATGCTACAAATCATGAGGTTTTAACGTCTTAAATCATCTCTATCATAAAATGAAGCTCAAGATATTCTGAATCATGCTGATTAAATAATACTGCATCCCCTACCAAGTCCATCACACACGTACAGGTAATCAAATAAAAATTGCGCCGAAGTTTCTTCGGCGCAATCGAGTTTTCTGTACAGCAGCTACAGCGTATAATCAAGGCCACCGAAAACAGATCTATCTTTCGATG
>NC_089784.1:33588069-33608069 GCF_040412425.1 Macrobrachium rosenbergii
AAAGGAGGTACAGTAAAAGAAATGAAAGGGGTTGCAGCTAGGGGCCGAAGGCACGCTGCAAAGAACCTTAAGTAATGTCTACAGTGCACCGCGCGAGGTGCATTGACTGCACTATCCTCCTACGGGGCTCTTTTCATTTGGTTCTAGGCTTAGTAATGAGTAGCTTTTAATGGATTACGTTTGATCAAGAGTCATGTTATGAATATGCTGTAACAAGGGAAGCGTGACAGGCACATTTACGAACGGACAGAAACAGACAGACGTAAGAACAAATAGAGAGAGAACTGCCGTTCCTCCCACTCTGTCCGTAGGGGGCTAATAACATTTCTGGTTAAGTTACGATACGGATAATGCTATTAATAATAAACATAATAACAAACAGTACAAGGATACATTAGTGACAGCAATGAATGTCATTTATTATGATGTTCTCATTCATTATTAATACCGTACAACTGATATTGTCGAAAAAAAATCAATTGTATCATCATTACTTTCAACATAATTGTCTGAACTCACCATTATTTTCGGGAATGGACTTGATATTACGAATATTAAGTTTGTCATGACTAATACTTTACAGTGCTGAAAATCATACTCCATTTTATTATCAGTATTGTTATAGCAACTTGTAAAACATCTGACGCGTGATTTACAATACAACTACTTTAGCTGTTACAATCACTCATTTATTTACAAAAAAAAATAAAATAAAAAAAATTATATTCATATTAATTGTTCAATTCGGCGGTCAAACAAGCATTTACACAGATAAGAAGGATTTCAGGTAATATAAATTTCAATACTTTCTTCGGAAGTATAATAATAAAAAAATTTAAATCATATGATATGATATATATATATATATATATATATTATATATAGCCTATATATATACATGCATATATATACATATGTATGTATGTATACATTATATATATATATATGTATATTTATATATATATTTAGCTTTTCAAATATATATATATATATATATATATATATATATATATATATATATATATATATATATATATATATATATATATATAACATATATGTATATATAATATATTTGAAAAGTCAAAATATATATACATATTTGAAAAGCCAATATATATATATATTACTTATGTAAGCTCAAAATCTCTAAAATTTCATTATGACATTTCAATGAAGTTATTAAACAAATACATGAATATTCACTATCCAGGTCAAAACTGATTATAAGGAAATTAACAGTAACAGTCAATCTAACTAAGAGAGAGAGAGAGAGCGAGAGCGAGAGAGAGAGAGAGAGAGAGAGAGAGAGAGAGAGAGAGGCTGTCGTCTCCTGAATTCAGATGTATCGGTTTTATTTTATATTTCCTCCTATTGATTTATTTGTCACCTTTTTCTATAACTTCTCTCTCTTTGCAGGCTGATTTCCCTTTGGCGCCCTCCTCTAGGGTTTATAATCTGTTGACTTTGTCCATAAGTTTTCAGCTGATGATTTATAGAGAGAGAGAGAGAGAGAGAGGTGGCACGGTAAAGAATACGACTGACATTTGAAGGACAACCTTGTTTTAGGTCATACCTGACTGGACTACACCAACACCTGTTCATCCACGCACAAGCCCAGCAGAGTTATATAAACAAACAAACAAGCAAACAAGAAAACAAACAAGGAACCGGAAAGTAGCAGCAACAGCAACAACTAAGCAACATCGCCTTTCCCTCCCTTCCTCCCTCCCCCTACCCTGACAGGTGGAATAATTAAAATGATAATCGAAAACATCTTGTATAGCTCCCCGGGGGTGAATCGAGGGGAGAGGGGAGTGGGGTGGGGGATTGAAAAGAGGGGGTGGGGAGGGAGGGGGAAGATGGGCTTAATTGAAACCCCTAACTTACCTGCAAACGACACCTTTTAAAAGCTGATTATTTACACACTGTCTCAGCCTTACAATGCCGCTCCCGGGAGATATGGAAGCCATGCAGTGAATAACAACCTTCTTCTTCTTCTTCTTCTTCTTCTTCTTATCTTTGTTAGCATACATGCTCTGTATTGGCGTTCATTTACGCTACAGCCAACTCGCTGGTTTCCTCTTACAGGCTACTATATATACCATGCAGTGAATAACAACTCTGAATAACTCTTCTTCTTCTTCTTCTTCTTCTTCTGCCTATCTTTGTTAGCATACGAACTCTGTATTGGCATTCATTTACGCTACGACCAATTCGTTGGTTTCCTCTTACAGGCTACTATGTATACTGTGCAGTGAATAACAACTCTGAATAATTCTTCTTCTTCTTCTTCTTCTTCTTCTTCTTCTTCTTCTTCTTCTTCTTATCTTTATAAGCGTACGAGCTCTGTATTGGCGTTCATTTACGCCATAATCAATTCGTTGGTTTCTTCTTACAGGCTACTATATATACCGTGCAGTGGATAACAACTTTCTTCTTCTTCTTCTTCTTCTTCTTATCTTTGTTAGCGTACGAGCTCTGAACTGGCGTTCATTTACGCCATAATCAGTTCGTTGGTTTCCTCATACATTCTACTATACGAGTATATACTGTGCAGCGAATAACAACTCTGAATAATACTGCTTCTTCTTCTTCTTCTTCTTCTTATCTTTATTAGCGTACGAGCTCTGAATTGGCGTTCATTTACGATATAACAAATTCGTTGGTTTCTTCTTACAGGCTGTTACTGTAAGTACATACTGTGCAGTGAATAACAACTCTGAATTCTTCTTCTTCTTCTTCTTCTTCTTCTTCTTCTTCTTCTTCTTCTCTTCTTCTTCTTCTTCTTATCTTTATTAGCGTACGAGCTCTGAACTGGCGTTCATTTACGCCATAATCAATTCGTTGGTCAAGTACGCTGACCACTGAACACTCGATGTAAGGTAATATGATACAGGTTCGCTGTTAACTATAATTGTGCTTCAAATGGCGTGGCTATTAGGTAAAAGAATTGTTAAACGGTCTCCCGATTCAGGCTACATGTTCGTTCATTATTCTGTTGAGCCAAGAATGAGCTGCATAATCTTACATTACAAAATACAAGACCAATCAGTCCTTAAAAGTCTTCCATAAATTTTACCCAAAAGGAATAAAATCTAAAAAAATCACATGATCTTTAAGAGACAACTAACAAATTAAGAAAGCAGAATCATTTGGGTATAGCTAATAATCGTCTCGGACCCCCGAATTCCCCTTAAGGTCCCTTCTGGTCCGAGAGAGAGAGAGAGAGAGAGAGAGAGAGAGAGAGAGAGAGAGAGAGAGAGAGAGAGAGAGAGAGAGAGCCCTAAGATCATGATCACTCTGGCCATGTTTGAGAAAATAATAATAATAATAATAATAATACGTACAGCTCCCATGTATTGTCGATGATGAGAACTTTGCCTAAGATTTTGTCACTGAACGGCAATTAGGACCCTATCACCTTATTCATCACATCATCAGGTAATTAGCTGGTGGCAGAGAGAGAGAGAGAGAGAGAGAGAGAGAGAGAGAGAGATGAATGGGAGTGTAATTAAAGATTTCGCTTCATTTTCCGTCGCATTAAATCAGAATTATTATTGACCTCATTGCCGTATTCTTTTGTCTCTCGCTTTAATGAATGATTATCTCTCTCTCTCTCTCTCTCTCTCTCTCTCTCTCTCTCTCTCTCTCTCTCTCTCTCTCTCTCTCATTTAGCTTCCCCTTGAAATGCTTTCCATTTTCGTAGACTCGTAAATCAACTGATGATTCAGGTCTAAGAAGTAAAAATAAAAATTTCAAAAAAAAAAAGTTGAAAAAAAAATAAGAGAGAGACCATCATTAAAGCTTTCCAATGAACAAAAGATGTAAGAGCCAACCACTTATAGGTGGGAGGGGGAAGGGCAGGGGGAAGGAGGAGGAGGGAGGGGGAGGGGAAGGATTGAGGAGGAGGGGGAGAAGAGAGACCTATGAGGAGGCTGGAGCAGACAAGAGTAGTCATAGGAGGATGACGGGGATAGAGGAAGTTGGGTGGTGGGGTGGGGGCGGGTTTCTGGCTTCATTGAGGTGGGGAGGGGTAGGGAAGCGGTGGGGAAGGGAGGGGGAGACCAGGGGAAGCAAAGAGAGAGGTAAGGCAACCTACAATTTTCACACCCAAATTTATATGACATGAGTCTTTTGTTCGCTTTCTCAGATGCCAAGATTACGTCGGGAGGGATTCAGCCATGCTATAATTACTTCCTATTACGTCCTTTATCCTACTCGCTTCGTTCATAGGCAGGGGAATCGAGTTTAAAGGGTGGGGGAAGGAGGGAGGGGAAGGAAGGAGTCAGCAAAGGGGGGGGGAAGGGGGGGGGAGATTTATCCTGCATGAAGGATGCGAAGGAGCTCAGCATACGATGGACGACTGTCATTCCCACAGTTGGAGGGCAGATGTCCTTTTAAATCATTTAGCATTAGGTTAATAAAATGGACCAAGGAGAATATTCCAGCCTGGAGTATTCCCATGCACCTGTATAAACTGCAAGGCACACGAGTTTAAATCAGTCATGCACTAACATCAGAAATAATTCACTTTTACATATGCAATGAGTTGCGTCTCCAAGATCCATTAACTGAAATAAGTCAACGAAGGCATCCTGGGGCAAACCCCACAGTACGAAAGGACAGAAGGTTTATGATACTGTCAATAATACAGGTCAATAATCTGAGAGAGAGAGAGAGAGAGAGAGAGAGAGAGAGAGAGAGAGAGAGAGAGAGAGAGGAATTTACGTTCACTTCCCCGAAAATAATTACCCCAAAAGAAGGAAAAAGCAAGTTCGAGGACTAGACTATATTCTCGGACGGTTTCGAGAAAAGTGATGAATCTGGACAGGCAGTGAAATATACTCTGTCCTTCTAAGCTGCAGTTTACTATATTCATTACAGTTCTAAACTGAGCTGCAGAAATCATTAAAAAAAAGTCACGCAACTCTTGATGGTCATTTTTCCGAGATACGAAAAACATTCTCTTTTCACTGTTTTTAGTATTCTGTAAAAGAAAACTACTGTGCCGGCTTTGTCAGTCCGTCCGCACTTTTTTCTGTCCACCCTCAGATCTTAAAAACTACAGAGGCTAGAGGGCTTGCAAATTGGTATGTTGATCATCCACCCTGCAGTCATCAAACATACCAAATTGCAGACCTCAAGCCTCAGTAGTATTGATTTTATTTAAGGTTCAAGTCAGCCATAATCGTGCTTCTGGCAACGATATAGGATAGGCCACCATCGGGTCGTGGTTAAAATTTCATGGGCCGCAGCTCATACATCATTATACCGAGACCACCGAAAGGAAGATCTATTTTAGGTGGCCTTGATTATACGCTGTAGCGGCTGTACAGAAAACTCGATTGTGCCGAAGAAACTTCGGTTTATTTTTTACTTGTTTATTCTTCGGGTTTATGCCTCAATCCACTGTGATTATAATTTTCAATGTTGTTAAATTTATTACCCAAAACACACAAATAACGCCACGAAGGAGCAAAGAAAAATTAAGATAGACATATGCAGATATCCGACATCTTTTTTTACCATCATTAAGCACTTTCTAACTCCAGTTTCTGATAAAGATGGAAAAAGAAATTATTCTGATCTAAAGTCAGTAATAACATATCGCCTCAGTTAACCAAGTAAATAAAGAAAGCAAGTTACTTTATTTCAGTGTTGGCCACTGGTTGACTGCTAATAAGAAACATAATGAATAATATGATTTCCTTATTAAAGACTTGATTAAACTAATCTCAGGGGAGAGGTTAAATCTCAAGCTGTCAATTTTATTTAAGTACCAGTTTGAATGAAATATTCTAGAAAATCAAAGAGCCAACAGCATGCCTGACATCCAACAAATCTTATTTGTTTCCAAAACCAACACCTTAATCTTCTTTGTTTATATATATATATATATATATATATATATATATATATATATATTATATATATATATATATATATATATATATATATATATATATATATATATATATATATATTATATACTGTATATTATTTCACATCTGGCAATAATATATATATATATATATATATATATATATTATATATATATATATATATATATATATATATATATATATATATATTATATATATATATATATATATATATGAAAGGATAAATAAATTATTTATATATATATATATATATCATGCATAAATTATTTCGCATAAGTCAACCTGCAGTCATTACCCTTCGCTACAACACCAAGAACAGACTTCAAACTAATTACAGAATCTGCTTTACGAGTTCAAGCACCGTAACGGCGGAGGCCACAGTGTGTTGTTCCCCTCCGCCTAACCCCTCCCGCTTCCGCCTCCCAAATTCAATAAAATTTGAATATAACGGTCGTTAACCGTCGTGCCATCTCGGCCACAAAGCCAGCGGTCTTCTTACACGACTCGTCCCGTCCCGTCGTGATTCCAACCCAGACCGTGAAGTACGACATCAAGGTTTCCCTCATTCTTCTGGTGTATTAATTCATGTTCGTTTTCGTCTCCAGGAGGAGGATCTCCAGGTCTCCAGTGCAACTGGGAGGAGGAGGAAGAGGATTTCCAGGTCTCCAATGCAACTGGGAGGAGGAGGAAGAGGATCTCCAGGTCTCCAATGCAACTGGGAGGAGGAGGAGGAGGATCTCCAAGTCTCCAATGCAACTGGGAGGAGGAGGAGGATCTCCAGATCTCCAGTGCAACTGGGAGGAGGAGTATCTCCAGGTCTCCAATGCAACTGGGAGGAGGAGTATCTCCAGGTCTCCAATGCAACTGGGAGGAGGAGGATCTCCAGGTCTCTAATGCAACTGGGAGGAGGAGGAGGAGTAGGGGAAGCAAGGGAAGGGAGGGTAAAGGAGGAGGAGGAGGAAGAGGAGGAGGAGAGGAGGAGGAGAAGGAGGAGGAGGAGGGGGAGGAGGAGGAGGTATAGGAGGGGGAGGAGGAGGACATGGCCAAAAGGACGTCGCTCCACCATACATAAAGTTTATTATAATTCAGAGTCGACGGACACGTTTCCAATAGTCAATTCTGCGATGGACGAGACTCGGCCCGATCTTAATTCTTGCGAATTTAAAGATGGAGACGAAACATATTGCCTGACAGTTATAAATTTCCCATCGGGTAAGAATATCAAACATTATTATTTTGCCTTAAGGTTCTCCTCAGTGAAATACATAAATTGGACACATTTCTGTGGAATAGTCCCCCTGAGGAATATGTGCAATTGGAACCTCAAAAGTTCCAGCAAAGATGCAATGCATTACTACCCTGAAACACTCCACCTTGTATTTTTATAATTTTTTTTATCTTCTGTAAAGTCTTTCAAGTGAACACCATATTCTTTGGAAGCTTGAATTTCTGTAACATCTTTCAAATGAACACCATATTCTTTGGAAGCTTGAATTTCTGTAACATCTTTCAAATGAACACCATATTCTTTGGAAGCTTGAATTTCTGTAACATCTTTCAAATGAACACCATATTCTTTGGAAGCTTGAATTTCTGTAAAGTCTTTCAAATGAACACCATATTCTTTGGAAGCTTGAATTTCTGTAATATCTTTCAAATGAACACCATAATCTTTGGAAGCTTGAATTTCTGTAAAGTCTTTCAAATGAACACCATATTCTTTGGAAGCTTGAATTTCTGTAAAGTTTTTCAAATGAACACCATATTCTTTGGAAGCTTGAATTCCTGTAACGTCTTTCAGATGAATACCATATTCTTTGGAAGCTTGAATTTCTGCAAAGTTTTTCAAATGAACACCATATTCTTTGGAAGCTTGAATTTCTGTAAAGTTTTTCAAATGAACACCATATTCTTTGGAAGCTTGAATTTCTGTAAAGTCTTTCAAATGAACACCATATACTTTCGAAGCTTGAATTTCTGTAAAGTCTTTCAAATTAACACCATATTCTTTGGAAGCTTGAATTTCTGTAAAGTCTTTCAAATGAACACCATATTCTTTGGAAGCTTGAAATTCTAGTCAATGGCCCTTGTGGGCTTGTTCCATACAAATAGCGCTCATCTTCTGAATAATAATAATAATAATAATAATAATAATAATAATAATAATAATAATAATAATAATAATAATAATAATATATAACGTACAGTCTGACTCTGTAATGATTTGCTCTGAGATACTTATTACATGTCGAATATTCTTGTTATATAAATGCAGAGGCCCACGGGTCGAGCAAGTGTACTTGCTCAAAAAACGTCAAAAAGAAGGTAGGACAATGAACAGGGCTTTTAACATTGTAGGACTCGAAACAGCTGATCCTTGAAGAACACGTAAAATGCTGTGTATCCAAATTTTTTTTTTTATGTTTAATACCCCCTTTTAGTTTTCTGTAAAAGAAAATTTTGTGCCGGCGTTGTCTGTCCGTCCGCACTTTTTCTGTCCGCACTCAGATCTTAAAAACTACTGAGGCTAGAGGGCTGCACATTGGTCTGTTGATCATGCACCCTCTAATCATCAACATACCAAATTAAAGCCCTCTAGCGTCAGCAGTTTTTATTTTATTTGAGATAAAAGTTAGCCATAATCGTGCTTCTGGCAATTATATAGGATAAGCCACCATCGGGCCTGGTTAAAGTTTCATGGGCCGCGGTTCATACAGCATGATACCGAGACCACCGAAAAATGGGTGTATTTTCAACGGCCTTGATTTTATGCTGTAGCGGCTGTACAGAAAATTCGCTCACGCTGAAGAAACTTCGACGCATTTTTTACTTGTTTTTATTTACTCTATTTTTGCTTTCAAGCTAGGAACAGATTATTTTAATGTCAAAAGAAAGCGCACCAAATATAAAACTGAAAGGTAAAAAAAGTGCTTCCGCTACGCAAAAATGCCATGAACTGACTAGAAAATGAGAGATCGTTTATTGTTCTTTATTTCAACATTGGGCAATAAAGCGTATAAATTTTTTTTTTGCAGTATGGCTCCGCAACATAACTCCAAACAGATTAAAAGTACCTGTGAAAACTGCTTTGCTGTACACTGATTGGAAGACATTCTTCTGAATCACGGAAGTGAAATGAAGTTTTCAGTTTTCTGTAAAAGAAAACTATTATAGAGATGGCTATTTGTTTGTCCATCCGCACGTTTTCTGTACCTCCTCATATCTCAAAAAACTACTGAGGCTAGAGGGCTGCAGATTGGTATGTTGATCATCCACCCTCCAATCATCAAACATACCAAATTGCGGCCCTCTAGCCACAGTAGTTTTTATTTTATATAAATAAGGTTAAAGTTAGCCATAATCGTGCGTCTGGCAACGATACAGGACAGGCCACCACCGCGGCTCATACAGCATTATACCGAGATCACCGAAAGGTAGATCTAATTTCGGAGGCCTTGATTATACGCTATACAGAAAACACGACTGCGCCGAAGAAAATTTTTTACTTGCCGTAACAGGGCCCAAAATATTTTCATTATTAGTTTCTGCAATAATATTCAGGAGTCTCTCACCAAAAGATCTATTACCATGAAACTGAAGACTGATTTTTAAAGCAAATCAAAATTTAAGTATAATTAGTTCTGTACTCATTTTCCTCAGTAGTGTAGTTCAAAAAATATTCCCATAATTTGATAAATTACAGACAAGTGAACACCATATTCTTCGGAAGCTTGAATTTCAAGTCAATGGCCCTTTTGGTGGGCTTGTTCCATATCAATAGGGTTCATCTTCAATATAAAATAATAAAATTATAAAAATTGAAAGAATTGAATACTGTTTTCTTTCAGAGGAAATGAAGAAAGATGAAAACTTAAGATAAATATGGACACTGAAGCCTTTAAATATGGACACTGAAGCCTTCTAATGTCCTAAGTGTCTTACAAAAAAAAATACTGACAAAAATTAATAAGTCATGAGGATCTCTCTCTCTCTCTCTCTCTCTCTCTCTCTCTCTCTCTCTCTCTCTCTCTCTCTCTCTCTCTCTCTCCTGAACGCTTGATTTTACTCCATATTCTCATCTCACATATTTCCTACTTAATAATTTCCTACTTAATAGCGTTCAGATTAAACCTTCACTCCGCCCTTACACCTTTAAGAGTGACAGACATTGCTGACAATAGCAAGTTTCCACCAGCGCCATCAAGAGAGACTAGGTGAGGACTGACAATGACGCCTTCTGACAGCTGAGGAAGGCGAAGCCGGTTTAAGCTGACGCCCGAGTAAGCGAACTCTCTCTCTCTCTCTCTCTCTCTCTCTCTCTCTCTCTCTCTCTCTCTCTCTCAGCAGGGATTCTGATTCCCGCGTTAAGTGATTTTCGTGATAAGGCTGCGAAAGTGATTTCCCGTTGCTGGAATGAAAGAAAGTAGTGGTAATTCCCGTTGCTAAAATGAAAGAAAAAAGTGGTAATTACCCTTTGCTAAGATGAAAGATAAAAGTGGTAATTCCCGTTGCTTAAATAAAAGAAGAGCAATAATTCCCGTTGCCAAAATGAAAGAGAAAGTGGTAATTCCCGTTGCTAAAATGAAAGATAAACTGACAATTCCCGTTGCTAAAATTAAGGAAAAAATTGGTAATTCCCGTTCCTAAACTGACAGAAAAAGGGTAATTCCCGTTGCTAAAATGAAAGAAAAAAGTGGTAATTTCCGTTGCTTAACTAAAAGAAGAGTAATAATTCCCGTTGCCAAAATGAAAGAGAAAGTGGTAATTCCCGTTGCTAAAATGAAAGATAAGTGGTAATTCCCATTTCTAAAATGAAAGACAAATAGTCGTAGTTCCATTTGCTAAAATGAAAGAAAAAAGTGGTAATTAACGTTGCTAAAATGAAAGAAAAACATGGCAATTCCCGTTGCTAAAATAAAGGAAAAAAGTGTTAATGCCCGTTGCTAAAATGGAAGAAAAAAGTGCTAATGCACATTGCTAAAATGAAAGAAAGAAAGTGCTAAAGCCGATTGCTAAAATGAAAGAAAAAAGTGTTAATGCCCAATGCTAAAATGAAAGAAAAGAGTGTTAATGCCCATTGCTAAAATGAAAGAAAAAAGTGCTAATGACCTTTGCTTAAATGAAAGAAATAAGTGTTAATGCCCATTGCTAAAATGAAAAAAGAAAGTGCTAATGCCCATTGCTAAAATTTAAGAAAAAAAGTGTTACTGCCCATTGCTAAAATAAAAGAAAAAAACTGCTAATGCCCATTGCTAAAATTTAAGAAAAAAGTGTTAATGCCCATTGCTGAAATGAAAGAAAAGAGTGCTAATGCACATTGCTAAAATTTAAGAAAAAAGTGTTAATGCCCAGTGCTAAAATTTAAGAATAAAGGTGTTACTGCCCACTGCTAAAATGAAAGAAAAAAGTGCTAATGCACATTGTTAAAATTTAAGAAAAAAGTGTTAATGCCCATTGCTAAAATTAAAAAAAAAAAAAAAAGTGTTACTGCCCACTGCTAAAATGAAAGAAAAAAGTGCTGATGCCCATTGCTAAAATTTAAAAAAAGTTTTAAAGCCATTGCTAAAATGAAAGAAAAAAGTGCTAATGCCCATTGTTAAAATTTAAGAAAAAAGTGTTAATGCCCATTGTTAAAATGAAAGACAAAAGTGTTAATGCTCATTGCAAAAATTTAAGAAAATGCTAATGCTCATTACTAAAATTTAAGAAAAAAGTGTTAATGCCCATTACTAAAATAAAATGAAAGAAAAAATTGCTAAAGCCCATTGTTAAAATTTAAGAAAAAAGTGTTAATGGCCACTGCTAAAACGAAAGAAAAAAAAGTGCTAATGCCCATTGCTAAAATGAAAGAAAAAAAGTGCTAATGCCCATTGCTAAAATGAAAGAAAAAAGTGTTAATGCCCATTGCTAAAATGAAATAAAAAAGTGTTAATGCCCATTGCTAAAATGAAAGAAAAAACGTGCTAATGCCCATTGCTAAAATGAAAGAAAAAAATACTAAAATGAAAGAAAAAAAGTGTTAGTGCCCATTGCTAAAATAAAAGAAAAAAGAGCTAAAGCCCATTGCTAAAATGAAAGAAATACATGGTGATTCCCACTGCTGAATAAAAAGTGTTAATTCCCGTTGCTTAAATTGAAAGAAAAAAAATATTAATTCCCGTTGCAAAAATGGAAGAAAAGATTGTCATGTAATTCCCCGTTGCTAAAATGAAAGAAAAAAATTTGTTTCTCTGGGAAACTTAAAGAATTCTTTTATAGGTGAAATGTCATTCATAATATTCATGGTCACGTAACTCCCAGGAAATTCTCAAACGCATTCGGAATAAGTTGTGCCTTTACCATTAGATATCTTATGACTTTCATTTCGACTAACTCACACATTGAGTTATAGCAGAGAGAGAGAGAGAGAGAGAGAGAGAGAGAGAGAGAGAGAGAGAGAGAGAGAGAGAGAGAGAGAGAGAGTAGAAACTAATACAAAGAATGCAAGGAGCTATGAAGCCTTCAACCTAATCCATTAAGCAATTTTTGCTATACTGTTATAGTGATATAGCCTCTCCATTGTAAATCAGGATGGCATCTTTGCCATGGAACTATTTTATATCCTTAATAAAGGATTCTCATATTAAAATATACTGAAATACTTTACAATGCAATCCTTTCTATCGCAGTTCTTAATGTAAAATAAGACATAACTGACTAAAGTTCTAAAATACTACTGTATTACACAACTTGCTTCAACAAACAAATAATTCTATATATTTGGAAACTAGATGAACATTCTGCCATTGTTATTATTTCATATACTCTATAAAGACCTCTTTCAGTCGTAAGTCTAATAATGTAAAATATCATTATAAAATATCTAAGGTACTTCATGAATACTGTTTTCAAAGGATGTAATAGGACTGAATTAATTCAGGAATTGCCTGTAAGGAATGCAAACCCAAAACCAGAAAATAATGGAAATAATATTTTAGCTCAGTTGTCATAGCATATAAGTGAATTAAATGTAAGAGTATACAAAGAGTAATTCAAAATTTCAATAAAGATGTAATTCTAAAACTGAATAAATCAGCAGTAATTCAAAATTCTATAAATTAGCAAATTACAATATTCAATAAGCCTGCAGTAATTAAAAAACTGAATAAACCACCGGTAATTCAAAACTTACTAAATCAGCATTATTTCGAAAACTGATCAAATCAGTAGTCTTAAAAAAGTAATTAAATCAGCAGAAATTCAAAAATTGAATAAATCGACAGGAATTAAAAACAACTGAATAAATCAGTAGTTATAAAAAAGTAAATAAATCAGCAGTAATTCAAAGATTGAATAAGTCAGCAGTAACTAAAAAATTGAATATTTCAGCAGTAATTAAAAAACTGAATAAATCAGCAGTAATTCAAAAACTGAATAAAGCAGCAGGAATTAAAAACAACTGAATAAATTAGCAGGAATTAAAAACAACTGAATAAATAAGTATTCATAAAAAAGTAAACGAATCAGCAGTAATTCAAAGACTGAGTAAATCAGAAGTAATTCAAAAATTGAATATTTCAGCAGTAATTAAAAAACTGAATAAATCAGCAGTAATTCAAAAACTGAATAACGCAGCAGGAATTAAAAACTACTGAATAAATCAGTAGTCATAAAAAAACAAATAAACCAGTAGTAATTCAAAAATTGAATAAATCAGCAGTAATTAAGGATTGAATAAGTCAGCAATTCAAAAATTTAATAATTCAGCAGAAATTCAAAATTGAATAAATCAGCAGTAATTCAAAAAATTTAATAAATCTGCATGAATTCAAAAATTGAATAATTCAGCAGTAATTCAAAAATCGAATGTGTCAGCAATAAAAAAATAATAAATCAGCAGTAATTCAAAAATTGAATAAATCACTAACTCAGAAATTGAATAATCAGCATTAATCAAAAGCTAAATACATCACAGCAATAATTCAAAAACTTGAATGAAGCAGCAGTAATTCAAAAATTAAATAAATCAGCAGTAATTCATGATTGAATAAATCAGCAGCAATTAAAAAAAATGGAATAAATTAGCCGTAATTCAAAAATTGAATAAATCAGCGTAATACAAAAATTAAATAAATCACCAGTAATTCAAGATTGAATAAATCAGCAGTAATACAAATATTAAATAAATCACTAGTAATTCAAGATTTAATAAATCAGCAGTAATTCAAAAATTCAATAAATCAACAGTAATTCAAAAATTGAATAAATCAGCAGAAATTCAAAAATTGAATAAATCAGCAACAAATAAAAAAATTAAATAAATCAGTAGTAATTCAAGACTGAATCAATAAGCAGTAATTCAAAAGTTGAATAAATCAGCAAAATTGAAAGATTAAATAAATCAGCAATAATGCAAAAATTAAATAAATTAGCAGTAATTCAAAAACTGATTTAATCAGCAATAATTTAAAATTCAGTAAATCAGCAGTAATTAAAAAACTGAATTAACAATAATTCAAAATTTAATAAATCACGACTAATTAAAAATTTCACTAAATTAGCAGTAATTCAAAAGTTGAATAAATCTATAGTATTTTCCTGTACTTTTAATAAAAAAATTCCTGTCTTTCCTACAATCATCCTCCATCATTTTCTTAAGAATGAGATAGTCTGTATCTTCTATATTCAGGCATTGACTTGAAATAAAATTATTTCTACTTCCAGCTGACTAGATGAATGTATACTAAGGAATTCCCTTTAAAAATATTTTTAATTCCTGCCAACAAGAATATATACTCAGGTATTCCTTTTTAAAACTTTTTTTTTAATTCCAGTTAATAAGAATAGTCTATATTCAGGAATTTCCTTTAAAAAATATTTTCAATTCCATTTAATATGAATAGTCTATACTCAGGAATTCCCGTTCAAAAATATTTTTAATTCCAGTTAATAAGAAGAGTTTATACTCAGGAATTCTCTTTAAAAAATATTAATTCCAGTCAACAAGAATAGTCTATACTCAGGGATTCCATTTAAAAAATATTTTATTATTCCAGTCAACAAAATAATATATACTCAGGAATTCCCTTTAAAAATATTTTTTTAATTCCAGTTAATAAGAACAGTCTATACTCAAGAATTCCCTTTAAAAAATATTTATTGCAGTCAACAAGAATAGTCTATACTCAGGAATTCCCTTTTAAAAAATATTTTTAATTCCAGTTAATAAGAATTGTCCATAATCAGGAATTCACTTTAAAAAATATTTTTATTTCCAGTCAACAAGAATAGTCTATACAAAGAAATTCCCTTTAAAAAACATTAATTCCAGTCAACAAGATTAGTCTATACTCAGGAATTCCCTTTAGAAAATATTTTTAATTCCAGTTAATAAGAATAGTCTATACTTAGTAATTCCCTTTAAAAAATATTTTTAATTCCAGTTAATAAGAATAGTCTGTAATCAGGAATTCCCCTTTAAAAATATTTTTAATTCTAGTCAACAAGAAAAATATATACTCAGGTATTTACTTAAGGAAATATTTCCAGCTAAAACAAGAATATAAGTCACTTATTTTTTTCCCTCTCGAAAGTTAAGAAATGACGTTTCGGTATTTCTGCAACTCATCAATTGCAAAGCATTAATTACACAGCCTTTTAATCACAGATCACTAGACCCTGGTGGATATTCGTATCCTCGTAAATCCTCACACCCACTGCGCGTTTCAGATCGACCTCCTCCTCCTCCTGTAACCACACTTCCCGAACAGAACTCGACCGCCGTCATAAAGAAACGCAACCGACTCTTGATTCCTTCAGCTCGGGGCTACTAAAATGAGCCCCAGAAATAAAAGTCACGGTTACTCAGGAAAGAGCCCTGTTAAAAACAACAGCCTGCCAATTTCCCTAAGATTCACTCGGACCAAATTACAGCCTGCCAATACGGGCCATACGAGGCATCATCCGGGCCGCTTTTGAGGCTTCGTACCCCCTCCCCACCACCTTTCCCCTACCCCACTTCTACCTCTACACCATCCTACCCCCTTCCCCTTCCCCTACCACCACACATCCGTCCCCCTCCTCCCTTCCCTGCAAAAAAATAAAACTGACAAGGCGAAATGTCGAAGGCCAACGACGATACTTGTAAATACCATTAATATCACGGGGATGAAGAACCTCTCCATCGGTGATCCAGGCTTTGCTAGCTCTCTCTCTCTCTCTCTCTCTCTCTCTCTCTCTCTCTCTCTCTCTCTCTCTCTCTCCATCCATAGGGCGGTCAGGGGGATACGCCGAACACCGATGGACCCATCAATATAGTCTATACAGAGTTTTCGTTTGATTGCTGTAATAAATTCGATGCTTCTGATGGCGTTTCCATTAGTGATCCCTAACTTATATGCGCCATTAAGACCTGTTTTATGGGGCTGATGCTGTTTCACATCACTGACACTTGGAATTTTATATTACGCTTGGCTCACTCTATATAAATATATGAGCGGGGGTGAGTTTCTACGTGTCTGTGTGTTTGTATGTATGTATGTATGTATGTATGTATGTATGTATGTATGTATGATTGTGTGCGCGAGAGTGTCAGTGTAGCAGGAAAAGAAGCGTGTGTATGTGTCTGTGTATATATATGCATTTTCGTATATTACCGAGTTATTTCAGAAAATGTCTACAGTCCTGCCCTAGTTCTTTATAGTAGGATTATACTGCGACTGGTCGCAGGAAGGTATCAAAAGAGAGCGGCTAACAGAGTGCTATTTTAACCTGGGATTTCATGTTAAATCTTTTGGTTATATATATATATATATATATATATATATATATATATATATATATATATATATATATATATATACATACATATATATACATATATGTATGTGTGTATACACACATACATACACATATATATATATATATATATATATATAATATAAAAAATTATTTATACAATATATATATCATACATATATACACACATATACATACTTATATATAATATATATACACACATTTATACACACACATATATAAGGTATATATAGTGTGTGTTTATCTGAGCACGTACATGAGTGTGTGTGTGTTTATATAAGCGTGTGCAAGTGAGTGCGTGGAGCACATGTGCGCGCGCACGTACTTGCGTCAAATATTCATGACATATTTACTCCTCCTTACGACTGAAAAAATACAGAAATATATGGAATGGAATATAGAACTGTGGCCAAAGGCCAAGCACTGGGACCTATGAGGTCATTCAGCCCTGAAAGGCTTGAAAGGTGTAACAGGAGGAAAACCCAAAGCAGTTGCACCATGAAACAAGTGTTAGGAGAGGGTGGATAGCAGGATGGAAGAGAGAGAATATGAATGGAGGTACGATAAAAGGGACGCTGCAAAGAACCTTAAGTAATGCCTACAGTGCACCGTGTGAGGTGTACTGACGGCATTAACCCCCTACGGGGACAAAAGTACATGCAGTATGAAAGAGTGTTAACATATTTTGAGTATACATTGAAAAGGGAGAGATAATCTTCTATAAGTTAAAAACTAATTGATGGAGATATAAAAACTTAATTTTCATTTTTATAAATTCTGACAGAAAACGATTAAACTAAACATTCACGTTCTTCAAAGTATTTAGTCCAAAGGAAGAAATTATTATTTTCGTGAAATTACAGGCTGAACTTTTATAACTATTTCATATATATATAAATATATATATATATATATATATATATATATATATATATATATATATATATATATATATATATATATAAAAATATTGTATATATATACACATATATAGTTTTATATACATATGTCTGTGTGCTTGTGTGTATTAGACTAAAAAAAATAACGATATATTGAGTGAAGACAGTGGAAAGATAAGTCATTATTATTCAGGAGTGCCAGAGTATGTGCAAGATGGAATGAATGACGCAGTATGAGTGATGGGGTTCAACACACTACAGATTAGCCATGTGTAGATTTATAAATAAGTAGTCTACAACGTCGTATTATTCCTTTAAAGCTAAGCCCCTACTCTCGGAAGATAATTATAAAATTTTTTTACATATACACAAACACATCTGGATATATATATATGTGTGTGTGTGTGTATTATATATATATATATATATATATATATATATATATATATATATATATATATATATATATATATATATATACACGATTATAATCACATTAAACACTTAACATGTTTATCACACACCATCACAGGTGATAAATGGCTTAAATATAGTCATATTATATATATATATATATATATATATATATATATATATATATATATATATATATATATATATATATATATATATATATATATATTATTAAAAGATAATTATTAACATCCGTTTATACGTACATTTGTGTGTGTGTGTGTAATTTTAAGTCACAATGACCTATCAATTTCTGGGCTTCCTCGTAAATTATCAATCATAATTCAACCACTTAACACAAAAAGCTCATATAACAGCAGTAAAACATGAATTGACAATTAATGGAGGAAAATGAACTTCAACTCTTGAGCAGGATTTGAACTTGCTTCCTCTGAGTTTCAAAGACATGTCTTTTGATCCCATTCAGAAACGAGTGCCACTTAATGTTTTGCCCCCAGGTACAACCGAAAGCTCTATCTCTCTCACACTAGTATGAATATCATGGTCATTCATTCAGTTGATAAATACATAATACTAGACTTGATCCATTTGTACTATGGTATCACAGCGTTTTAGCGGCCATTGCATTTTAGGCCCAAATTTATATGTAGGGTCTAATCACCACATTTTCCATATAAAATTTTTTGCACAAACATATATACAATATATACAATATATATATATATATATATATATATATATATATATATATATATATATATATATATATATGTATGTATACATGTATATGTATATTGTATGTATATGTAGCACGCACACAATATATATATATATATTATATATATATATATATATATATATATATATATATATATATATATATATATATATATATATATATCTCAGATACTGGTAATTTCTCAAATTTACTTCTGGTAAACTATACAGTGAATTAAGAAGATACCTGGTAGTTGACCTTCTTTGGCGGAACCTCACGTGTGTGTGTATATATATATATATATATATGTGTATACATACATATATATATATAATTATGTATGTGAATATAATTTATATACTGTATATATTTTTTATATTTATATATATTATACATATAATATGCATATGTACATATTATACATGTGTATCTTATATATATACAGTATATATATATATATATATATATATATATATATATATATATATATACATACATATATAATTTAATCTTTCTTCAGGCTCTCTCTCTCTCTCTCTTAAACAGAAACGAGCATTCCAAGATCAGGCGAACATTTGAACAAGTGAACAGACCGCCACTCTTATCAAGAGAGCTCGAAAGCCAAACTCCTTCTATTTCCGTATATTTCTAGAGACTCGAATCAAAGGTGATAATTTAAATCCCGTAGAAATGCCGAGTCCTTTAAATCCCGGAAGAATGCAACAACAACATCAACGAACAACATCAAGAACAACTTCTGGTGCACCTGGAACCACCCTGTTACTTTGATTTCTAGCAATTATCTCAAATTTATGCATGCCCACTCTGATGAATCCACAATGGCCCCCAAAATTAACAGTACCTTTAAATCTGGTCTAAATCAGTAGGTGGGGAGGGGGGTTACACCTTCTCCCCCACCTCAGTACCACGTTCCTTCGAAGGGAACCTCTTCCTCCTCCTCCTCCTCCTCCTCCTCCTCCTCCCCCAGCATCCTACCTCCCTGGTCTTCCCCCGTACTCCCTGGCCCTTGGAACTCCCTCTGGGCCTTGGCCCGGGATCGGGAGGGCCCCTCCCGAAAACCGACACTGGGAGTTGAAGCTATGAGGGCGCGTCCTTCAGCGCTGGGAAGGCTTATGGAAAACATAATTCGTCCAACACATTCAATTAAAACCATCCCTCTACTCCAAAGTATTCATAACTTGCTGCACCACCAGGCCTGGCTAAATCAAAAGCTAACTTATGGCT
>NC_089784.1:33613069-33630569 GCF_040412425.1 Macrobrachium rosenbergii
GATTTTAAGAAATTTCGCACCGAAGCGAATAGAATTTTTTTTTCCAAGACGATGCTGGCAGGAGGCTCACTCAAGCGTTACTTAGGACGGTCTCGTAATGAGCTGTTTTGGCATTTTCGATCAAAAAGACTTTCTCGCAATAATAAGCAAGAAGAACAGTGTATCTTTTTTTTCCAAACAGATCTTTTGCGTGAACAATGAACTTTCGAGTCAAAATATGATTTTGGTTTGATGATCGAAAACAGAAATTCAATTAGGATTTGCAAAGGATGTTCACAGATGACAGTAGGGGAAAAAAACATGTACCTTTTTTTCCAAATAGATTTTTTGAGTGGACAATGCACTTTCGTGTCAAAATATGATTTTGGTTTGATGATCGAAAATAGAAATGCAATTAGGATTTGCAGAGGATGCTCACAGATGACAGTAGGGGAAAAAACCATGTACCTTTTTTTAAATATATTTTTTGAGTGAACAATGCACATTCGTGTCAAAATATGATTTTGGTTGGTTTATCGGAAATAGAAATGCAATTAGGATATGCAAAGGATGTTCACAGATGACAATAAGGAAAAAATAGTCAAAATATGTCTTTTGTTTGATGACTAAAAATAGAAATGGAATTAGCATTTGCTGAGGATGTATACGAATGATATTAAGGAAAAAAATGTTAAATGTCTTTTGTCTGATGACTTAAAACATAAATGCAAAAGGGATTTACAAAGGAAGTTCACAAAAGAGAATAAGGAAAAAGTGTCAAAAAATGTCTTTTATTTGATGAATCGAAAACAGAAATATAATTAAGATTTACAAAAGGGCGTTCACATATGACTGTGAGGATAAACATAAATACATTTACAAAGATGAGAATAACGAAAATATATACATCTTCACGAGGCTGTTCTGAGACAACCATTTCCATCAAAAGAAACAATAGTCAAAATATGTCTATTATTTGATGACTAAAATTAGAAATGCAATCAGGGTGTACAAAGGACGTTCACAGATAACAGTAAGGAAAAAGTATATACATTTTCACAAATTAGAGTAAAGAGAAAAATATACATTTTCACGAGGCTGTTCTAAGACAACATTCCTCCCTAAAACTATTTATATAACTAAAATGAAAAGAGAAAAGCGAATGGCAGCCTACGCTTTTGTGTGAGTGTGTGTGTGTGAGAGAGAGAGAGAGAGAGAGAGAGAGAGAGAGAGAGAGAGAGAGAGAGAGAGAGAGGAAGGGGATGGGGAGGGGGGGGGAGGGGGAGGCACCAGCAAACCAAACCGAATGCTCTGAAGCAACAATAATAAACAAAGGCATAGATGCAGCGAAAAGAGAAGGATGCGTGAAAGAAAAAAAACTGAAAAAGAGAAAAGATAAAAAATACGATCCATAGCAGAGGCGGTGGTCGCAGATGGAGGAACGCAGCGAAAGAATAACCAATGTAAGCAAAGGGGGGAAGAGAGAAGAAAATGCCAAGAAGAAAAAAAAGAAAGTGGAAAGTGGGCTTCGAAACGCAGAGCCGGAAAGAAAAGAAATGAAGTGAAAGTAACGAATAAGTGGAGGGTTAAATGCAACTGCAGAGAGAGAGAGAGAGAGAGAGAGAGAGAGAGAGAGAGAGAGAGAGAGAGAGAGAGAGAGAGACGAATCACAGACAGACAGATATACAGGTACATAGAGAGACAGCGTGCGGGAGAGAGAAAGAATAATAGAGAGAGACAGAGAATAATAGAGAGAGAGAGATAATAATCGAAAATTTGGCCCTCAGTGCCTTTAACGGTCAAGCAAAAAGTTCTTATACTATAAGCAATACTGACTGAGAGAAGGAGCATTTAAAATCAAACAAATTAAAAGCAGTTAACGACAAAGCTTATAAAGGAAAATGGAAACTTCAGACCTTCCTAGATATGATGAGCAAAGTTACTCCAACACTCTGCATCAACTTTTGCCTCTCTTACGAATACTATGACGCCACGAGTATATTTATCAAAATATCCTCCATTATTCTTGTTCTTTCACAAGCAGCAGGAAACTGCCGTTTTCTTTCATTATGCCTCAGGGATAATAGCAATATTTCAAAGGAAAAACAAAATTCTGGGTCCAGGTTCTACCGGGGACGCTCAGCAAGGCTACCCAATTGCTCCTAGGATCTTAGTGAATCTTCCGAAATATATTTCGCCAAAACACATTCTTCAATTTCTTTTATCCTGCTAACAGAAGACCGACTCAAAACAGGTAGTCCTTATAAAATCTTTCTTCGAAAAAGTAAACTACCAGATGATATCAAGTAAGGAGACTAGAATGTGTGTACTGAAGAAGATAAATTTGCTTTGAATGAAAATAACGAAATAAATTTGGATGTTACAAACCAAGCATTAAAGGCAGTAGAAAATAAAATAATTTTGAAGTCTTAAAAAAGAAAAGTTAAATAGCATGTTTTGATTTCATTTTATTTTACGTAATTTTGGCTGTCAAGCCAAGCACTGTGGCGCTTTCGGCCATTTAGCGCTTAAGACAGTAAAACGAGTAAAAATTGCGCCGAATTTTCTTCGGCGCAATCGAGTTTTCTGTACAGCGTATAATGCTGTATGAAACTCTCAGTCACGGCCCATAAAACTCTCCGCCGCGGGCCGTGAAACTTTCAGCCACCGCCGGTGGTGGCCTGTGATGTTTGCAACTATAGCGATGCCAGACGCACGATTATGGCTAACTTGAACCTTGAATAAAATCAAAACTACTGAGGCTAGGGGGCTCCATTGGTATGTTTGATGACTGGAAGGTGGATGATCAACAAACTAATTGGCAGCCCTCTAGCCTTAGCAGTTCTTAAGATCTGAGGGCGGACAGAAAAAGTGCGGGCGGACAGGCACATAGCCATCGCAATAGCTTTCTTTTGCAGAAAACTAAAAAGGGAGTTGGAGAGGTTGGAGAGCAGGATAAAGAGATCCAGAAAATAAAGGAGAATAAGTACGAGGATCTCAAGGTGGAAATGCGAGGAAACCCATCAGTTGCATTAAGTAATAGTTAGAGAGGTTGGGCGCAAGAATGGAGGTAAAGTAAAGGGCTATAATTTGGGGGTACTATTCCCCTACGGTAGCTGAATGGCATGGAATAACTCTTATTTACACATGAAATTTATGGAAAAAAGGACGAGACATCCAACAACGGCCTAGGGGTGCCCTTGCCCAGACTGTGGGCATGGCGAGCTAGGGTAAAATACTTTAGATACTCAGGGTATCAAGCAATTCAACTGTCACAAAATTATATTCGAGTTTCGAAAAAGGTACTGTTTTTATTATAAAAAAAAAGCACGAAAACACCAGGAAGAAATCTCTACAAACTCTGATGTGTCGCAAAAAATCAATTTATATATATATATATATATATATATATATATATATATATATATATATATATATATATATATATATATACATATATATACATATACATATATAATTATGTATATATACAAATATATATAAATATATATATATATATATATATATATATATATATATATATCATGCATTTATTATATATATATATATATATATATATATATATATATATATATATATATATATCATGCATTTATATATATATATATATATATATATATATATATATATATATATATATGTAGGTGTGTTTGTGTGTGTGTGTCTATGCTTTTATCATTAAACATTATATCCCTCACAATTCCATTATATCCCCCTCACAATTCTGAATCCACACCATAGAAAAATCACGTAACACTAATGTTACAAGATAAATGAGACATTTTTAAAATGTCATTTCTTTACTCAAACATACACATTTGTAGTAGCGGAAACGATAATAAGATCAGTCACGCCACTACGAATTATTACGTCATCAGAGACTCAGCTCAGCTGACAGAAAGTTCAAGAAATTCGGGAACTTTAACATTAATACTGGTACGGTAACAATTATTATTATTATTATTATTATTATTATTATTATTATTATTGATTCTTCATTGGAGGGGTGGGTAGAGCTCTCGGCTAGCACGCTGTTAGCCCAGCGTTCGACTCTCCGACAGGCCAGTGAAGAATTAGATTAATTTATCTCTGGTGATAGAAATTCATTTCTCGTCATAATATGGTTCGGATTCCACAATAAGCTGTAGGTCCGTTGCTAGGTAACCAGTTGGTTCTTAGTCACGTAAAATAAATCTGATCCTTCCGGCCAGCCCTAGGAGAGCTGTTAATCAGCTCAGTGGTCTGGTTAAAAATCATATGGAACAAGCCCACCAAAGGGGCAACTGGCTTGAAATTCAAGCTTCCTAAGAGTATGGTATTCATTAGGTGGTAAAGGAAAATGAAAGAAGATATTATCCAAATCACGTATTAAAAAAGAAAAACACATTAATAAATTAACATATACATCAAAATGTATAGAAATGCAAGGAGAATAGTATCAGGATAGCAATGCATTGCACCTCCGTTTGAACTTCCCAAGTTCCAATTGCACGACATCCTCTGGGAGGCTGTTCCACAGTCCAACGGTGTGAGGGATAAAGGACCTCTGGAACTGAGAAGTTCGACAGCGAGGCACATTGCTTCATGTTGGTGCTCCTGTTCAGCAAATCTGGTTTCTCTCGACAGATAAAGGGGATCAGGGATCTTTTCAGATCTAGAGCCTTAATAAATTACTTAAATTTTTAAAAATTATTAATTAATTCATTTGATTTATTCTTTTCTTTTTTTAATAACTGATCTCTTCCTCCTGTGTTTCCCATTACCTGCTGTTACTTCTTTCAAATGACCACCATTTTCTTTGGAATCTTGAATCTAGTCACTGGCCCCCGTGGGCCTGTTCCATATGGATAGGGTTCATCTTCTGAATAATAATAATAATAATAATAATAATAATAATAATAATAATAATAATAATAATAATAATAACAATAATCTTTCTGTATTTCCAATTACATTCTGTAGTTTCTTACAAATGGACACCATATTCTTTGGAAGTTTGAATTTCAAGTCAACGTCCCCTATGGCTTGTTCCATACGAATAGGGTTAATCTTCTGAATAATATGATGATAATAATTAATAATAATAATTATCATCATCTTTCTGTATTTCCTATTACATTCTGAAGTTTCTTCCTAATGAACACCATATTCTTTGGAAGTTTGAATTTCAAGTCAACGGCCCCTTTGGGCTTGTTCCATACGAATAGGGTTAATCTTCTGAATAATAATAGTAATAATAATAATAATAATAATAATAATAATAATAATAATAATAATAATAATAATAATAATAATAATCTTTTATATTATTCTACTATATCTGGGAATTTCTGTTTGTCTCACTTCCAGATATCATTTCTTGTTTTCTTTAAATGCCATCTCTTTTTCTACATGCCCATTCTCTCTCTCTCTCTCTCTCTCTCTCTCTCTCTCTCTCTCTCTCTCTCTCTCTCTCTCTCTCCCTTTAAACCTATCATCACGTCGTTCCATGCGACCAAACAGAGTTAATGCAAGTGCTTTCATTGCACAAAAGTCATCTAATTGCAAGGAATCTTTATTTTCTCTTTATTTTCTCTTCCACCTCTTCCACTTCACACCTCACATCATCCTCTGATCTTATCTCACCTGGACGTTGGCCATTTTTCTTTCTTTTGTTTTCTCTCTCCCTCTTCTTTCGAATTCTGTGTATTTTCTTCCGCTTGTGTCACCGGTCGGTCTCTTTGACAGTTCTCTGCTTGTCTGTCTCTACGAGCTGTTGTTCAGTGACTGTTATTTTATCAAAATGTAAATCAAAATTCCAGTTTTTAGTTTTCTGTAAAAGAAAACAACTGTTGTGATGGCTATTTGTCTGTCCGTCCGCCCTTTTTCCGTCCACCCTCAGATCTTAAAAACTACTGAGGTTAGAGGGCTGGAAATTGGTACGTTGATCATCCACCCTCCAATCATCAAACATGCCAAATTGCAACCCTCTTGCCTCAGTAGTTTTTACTTTATGTAAGGTTAAAGTTAGCCATAATCGTGTGTCTGACAACGCTATAGGACAGGCAAACACTGGGACGTGGCAGCAAGCTTCATGGGCCGCGGCTCATCCAGCAGTGTTTGATTTTCGGCGGCCTTGATTATGCGCTGTAAGGGCTGTATAGAAAACTCGATTGCGCCGAAGAAACTTAGGCGCATCTTTTACTTGTTTTTTACTTCTCTCAAATTAGTTTTTGCTCATATACATGACTGTGGATTTTCACGTGATATATGAAGAATTTTATCCGTATAGACTGACAATTTCACAATATGGTGTGACCTTAGTGATGAAAGCCTTAACCAGGAATACAGCTACTAGCTATCAAGATACTACTTTCCCTAAACGACCCCGTAGTGGGATAGTGCTGTCAGTGCACCACACACGGTGCACTGTAAGCATTACTTAAGGTTCTTCGCAGCGTCCCTTCGGCCCTTAGCTGCAACCCCTTTCATTCCTTCCACTGTACCTCCATTCATATTCTCTCTCTTCCATCTTGCTATCCGCCCTCTCCTAGCATTTGTTTCATGGTGCAACTGCTTTGAGGCTTTCCTCTTGTTACACCTTTCAAGCCCTTCTAATCTCAATTTCCCTTTCAGCGCTAAATGACCTCATAGGTCCCAGTGCTTGGCCTTTGGCCTAAATTTTATATCCCATTTCCATTCTTAAAAGGACCAAAAATGCGAACGGTTCTATAGATAAAAGGATCGGGTTATCATGAGTGTTTGATTTCAATAGCGAAAGTGCGCAGTGAAGAAATAGAAAGGAAAAAGAAAGTTCTAAAGAATCCCTAGGAATAAGAGAAATAGAAAGGAAAAAGAGAGTTCTAAAGAATGCCCAAGAATAAGGAGCTGTGACCTCAATCCGAAAGCTGTTAATTATTCAACAATTGAAGGTGACTTGTACCGTGGCTTTGCTTCTGAAAGTTATAAAGTTTACGTGGTTGTCAGTGAAAAAAATACTTCCTGAAACAATGCTGCCTCATCAGTTTGTGCGTGTGTGTGCGTGTGTGTGTGTGTGTGTGTGTGTGTGTGAGTTTGTGTATGTGTGTATGACTTCAAAAGTAAAATTATAATAATGTAATATGGCCCTGGTAATCAATTTTAAGGACTTTTGCTTGTGTCAGTACGCGAGCAGATTTGAATAGACAGTACTAAAAAGCGGGAAAAATTCGGTGACTAAGCATATTATGAATGATGAGCCAAGATAATTCAACTTACTGGGCCTCGTGAATTGTAAAATTTTTTTCAGAATCGAGTGGCGTTAATGACTTGTGATCTAAAGTGATATTACGGTCTGACGTCTAAAGAATTATTAAGTATTACAGCAAAAGCATTATCAAAGTAAAATCATTTAAATTATAAAGATGATATTAGTCAGTATAGCTGAATTGGAATCCTTTTACCCAGAATGGCATTAATTCTATATTTGTATATAAAACCGTGTACCTAAAATGCTTAGGTTACCAAAATACGTAGGGAAGTATTATGAAGCTGTATTGGTCCGGCGGTATGGTCGCTAGTGTCGTGACATGCCGCTCAGATGTCGCGAGTTCGTGCCTCCCTCCGAGCGATAAAAAAATCAATGGCTCTGTATCATGATCATTTACTGTTGCAGTGTGGGGTCTGCGGTGGGAGGTTGAAACCAACGTTCTTTGACAGCTTGAAGTTCAAGTCAGTGGCCCCTTTGGTGTGCTTGTTCCATGTTAACAGGTTTCATCTACCATTATCATTATTATTATTATTTCACCAGATGAAACCTATCCACATGGAACAAGCCCACCACGGGGCCACTGACTTGAAACTGAAGCTCCCAAAGAATGCTGGTTTCAACCTCCAACCGCAGACCCCACACTGCAGCATTAACTGACCGATACAGAGCCAGTGATTCTTCATCAGCCTGGGGGAGACGCGAACCCGCAACATCTGAGTAACATACCACGACGATAACCACTATACCAGCGAACCAGGTAGGCTACGCCCTGAAGCTGAAACTGAATCAGACACGGTTTTCGTAAAGGTTTTAATTAAACCAACTGCAATTATCTCTATTGATTAGTTTTTTTTATGAGCGGGATTCATGCGAGCTTTTATCGTAATGAAATTAAGTTTCTGAAATGTATATAAGGAAGGAGGGTGAGCTACTGCGTATCCCTTGAGGGTGAATTATAAGGCTGAATAAATACGTTTGTATTATACGAACGGGAAAGGATTGTTCATTTTAGTCAGAGATTATTTCTGTGAGTGAAATATCATCCTCATTACCTGGGGTCTTTATGAAGAAGGTTGATTCCATAAGGCAGGAGAGCTCCCTGAAATAACTATGCAGAATATGAACAATTAAGATTCTGTTTCAAGTAGACATTTCACTGGGGTTCCGTGCATTTATTTTTTATTTTTATTAGATTAAACCTATTCACATGGAACAAGCCCACTAAGGGGCCACTGAACTGAAATTCAAGCTTCCAAAGAGTGTTGGTTTCAACCTCCCACCGCAGCAGACCCCACAATGCAGCAGTAACTGACCAAGATACAGAGCCAGTGATTTTTCATCGCCCTGGGGGAGACGCGAACCCGCGATGTCTGAGTGGCATTCCACGACACTAACCACTGTACCAGCGACCATTGTGACACTTGGGTAATCATCAGATTCCATTTCCTCGTTCATCTTAACGTTGTAGTACCCAATGGCTGTCTTTCGAACTGGTATAGCTACTGAGAAAGGCAAAAAGATTCCATTGCTGTACTGTCATCTTGTCATTCAGCTGAACTTCCGTGTTCGGTACAGGTTTAAATTGATACTTTTCTACAGTGAAAACGACTTCAAATACCATAGCTAATTGGTGTTCAATGGACTTAAGCTTTGCTTATATCATCATCTGATAACTCACTGTTTTCAAACTCAAGAGAATTCTTTCGACATTGCACTAAAATCTATTTGGAAAAAATAAAAATATAACATTATATATATATATATATATATTATATATATATATATATATATAGTATAATGTATACATATATATCTTTTATATTTTGCAGTGAAATAACTGCCTGTAACAGTATTCTTCATATTCTGCACAGTGAAATAACCACCTGCAAAGTAACTGCCATAGTAACAGTATCTTTCATACTTTGAAAAGAAATAACTACCTGTCAATTAAATGCCTGTAACATTATCTTTCATATTCTGAACATTGAAATAACTACCTGTAAAGTAACTGCATGTAGCAGTATCCTTCATATTCTACACAATGAAATAACTACCCGTAACTGGCCATAAACTAATTGCCTGTAACAGTCTCTGTCATATTCTGAACAGTCAAATAACTTACGTAAAAGTAACTACATGTAACAACAGACTTCATACTTTGCTTAGTTATTTCAGGAAGTTCTTACCATATGTAACCAACCTTCCTAATCCATTCCCCAAGTAATGAGGATGATGATACTTCATTCACAAAAATAATCGCTGACCAAGAAAAACAAGTAATGCGCCGAAGTTTCTTCGGGGCAATCGAGTTTTCTGTACAGCTGCTACATCGTATAATCAAGGCCACCGAAAATAGATCTACTTTCGGTGGTCTCTACATAATGCTGTATGAACCGCAACCCATGAAACTTTAAGCATGGCCAGGTGGTGGCCTATCCTATATCGTTGTCAGAATCACGATTATGGCTAACTTTAACCAACTTTGAATAAAATGAAAACTACTGAAGCTAGAGGGCTGCAATTTGGTATGTTTGATGACTGGAGGGTGGATGATCAACATGCTAATTTGCAGTTCTCTAGCCTCAGTAGTTTTTAGGATCTGAGGGTGGACAGAAAAAGTGCGGACAGAATAAAGTGCGGACGGACAGGCAAAGCCGGCACAATAGTTTTCTTTTACAGAAAACTAAAAATAACCTTTCCCCTTTGTATAATGCAAACGTAGTTATTCACCCTCAAGGAATACAGTAGTTCGCCCTCCTCCTTCCTTAAACATTTCAGAAACTTAATTTCATTACGATAAAAGCTCGCATGAATCCCGCTCATGAAAAGAAAAAACTGAATAAGAGAGATAATTCCAGGCAGTTTAATTAAAACCTTCACGAAAATTGTGTCAGTTTCAGTTTCAGGACTGGCTTATTTGCTGAAGCGCGAGTGCGCGCGGCCGATAAATAATTGATTGACGGATTTTAAGCAAATTCAAGTCTTTTATTTCCAATTTACATTGGATATTCCACACAGTTTTACAATATTTACAACAGCTAGAATAGCACCATTAACACAAATATTTACCGAAAGATGGTTCAGTTCCTTCCTCACACCATCCGTGCGGCTAGTTGTGTAAATAAAGCATAGGACATTCAACGTATATTGTTTTTATGCACACACACACACACACACACACACATATATATATATATATATATATATATATATATATATATATATATATATATATATATATATATGTGTGTGTGTGTGTGTGTGTGTGTGTGTAATATATGTATCTTCATATATAATTATATATATAATATATATATGAGTAATATATATGTAGATATATATATACATATATTTATAGGTATATGTAATTATATACATGCATATATATATATATATATATATATATATATATATATATATATATATATATATATTAGAGTATATATCACGCTCTAAATCGTATATGCATGAAGTAAAATTTGAGTTGAAGGGTCTGATGAGAGAGTCAAAATGCACTAACATCAGGATACCCTATTACTTATCAGTAATAATACTATAAAATGTTTAAAATGTTCATTCAAAATTATTTATTTTCATCTATCGAGAGTATACTTCACGAAATGAGCCTAACTGTCACATCAAAACTATCCACGGCATTAATAATGATTGACAGTTAAAAATACAAATATACGAGTTTACCTTAAAAATGTTAAGTTTTCCTTAATAAAAGAGCAAGTATCCAAAGTATTAATAATGACTGACAGCTAAATTGGAAAATATATGATTTTACCTTTAAAATTATTTAAAATTTCCCTTAAAAAAAGCGAGCTTGCTTTTTAATGCAAGGATTCCTATGGCTGACGGCCCAACCATCCTATCGCATCCTGTTGTGACGAAGACAAAACAAGTAAACAATGTGCCGAAATTTCTTCGGCGCAATCGAGTTTTCTGTACAGCCACTAGAGCGTATAATCAAGGCCACCGAAAATAGATCTCTCCTTAACCACGGCTCAGTGGTGGCCTGTTCTATATCGTTACCAGAAGCACGATTATGGCTATTAACCTTCAATAAAATATAAACAACTGAGGCTAGAGGGCTGCAATTTGGTATAGTCGATGATTGGAGGTGGATGATTAACATACCAATTTGCAGCCCTCTAGTCTCAGTAGTTTTTAAGATCTGCGGGCGGACAGAAAAAGTGCGGACAGAAAAAAGTGCGAAAAAGTGCGGACAGAAAAAAGTCCGGACGGACAGACAAAGCTGGCACAATAGTTTTCTTTTACAGAAAAGCAAAATAAATAAATCTATACATAAATTAGTTAACTAATTAATTAATTAATTAATGAAATTAATATAAAAATGCATAAATAAATAAATAAAAACAGGAAATCCTGACGTCTAAAATGACAGCGTTCAAAACCCGTGTGAATATGAGCGTTGATTATCCCTTCGATAAATTATCAATCCCCAGACTCTCTTCCGAGTGGGTCTCGTCAATTAGTAGATTCCTCTTCAATTTCACTTGAGCCTTAATATGAACACAAAAGATTATAACAGAGAAAATGCTTTTAAGATCTGATGGATCTGTTTGTTTCTGAACAGTGTATAATTCTGGCCTAAAATGGAAGACTGCAGTATCTGCAAAAATACAAAACAGAAAATTGGTAGATACTCCCTTGCCTTACAACTGATTTTGCAGATACTGCAAATGGGACCCCTAAATACTCGCGGAAAGCATTGAAGAATCATTCTGAAACTGCAGTAATTGTGTATTAGTGTTTCACGAGCTCAATAGTGGCATACCTCAATTTCGAAAATTTTGCAGATACTGCAGTTTTACATTTTAGGGCAGAATTGTCTCCATAAGGTTCGACACTATGACCTGACTGTGACCTTTCACCCTGTTTTCCCTCAGACTAATAATAAGATATACTATATACATATACTACTTTATTGCAGCGAAAGTTATATTAACAGTCTGACTGTTGATCTTAACTCAATATTGTAGACTTATTATAAAGCAATGCTAATTCACAATTCTACTACAACTTTCATATATTCTCTTAAACTAGATCTCTCTCTCTCTCTCTCTCTCTCTCTCTCTCTCTCTCTCTCTCTCTCTCTCTCTCTACATATATATACGTATACATATATTATATATATATAATATATATATATATATATATATATATATATATGTGTGTGTGTGTGTGTGTACACATATACATATATACATATATACTGTATATGCATTGTGCATAATATCTATCTATCTATTTATCTATCTAGCTATCAAATCTCCTTTATGTTTGTATGGCCATGCATAAGCTTCTAGCTTACATAATTATTCCCAAATCTTTTCTGTACGAAAGTGCCCTTTTCCGAAATTCCTCTGGCTAGCTACTCACATTTCAACAAACAATTACTGTCACTGCACTCAAATTTCAGTATCAAAGGTAATTACACATCTTTCATACACATACGTAAGTATCTAAACTATAAGGAACTACTTTCTGCTTAGCAGTCAACAATATAGTAGATTCAATGGCGAAATTTAAAATATTACAGCGTACCACACCAGAGTTACTCTATATTAACATCAGGCTGTAACTTACCTAAACTTGCCACGAGAATTAAATTATTATTATTATTATTATTATTATTATTATTATTATTATTATTATTATTATTATTATTATTATTATTATTTTTATTATTATTTTATTGAATTCTGTTTTGCCATTGAAAAAATTTCTTAAAATTACGGGTCTTCAAAACATCTAAAATTATATTACTGTTCTCCCGACAACTGCAAAGTGAGTTTTAAAACTTTCAGAAACTGTGGTCGAGAGAAGAAGGAAAAATGTGTAAACACACACACACACACATATATAATATATATATGCATGTATATTGTATAATATATATATAATATATATATGTGTGTATACTGTATAATATATATATATATATATATATATATATATATATATATATATATATATATATATATATATATATCACACAAGCATGCATGTACTTCTAAATGGCTTCAAAAAATACCTGCAAATATCAGCCCGTCTATAATACCTCTTCCACTGTCCTCAACAACTGCAACATGTTAATAATAATAATAATAATAATAATAATAATAATAATAATAATAAATAATAATAATAATAATCACTACTATTGATATTAAAACAATAACACTCCTTAACATCAAGCAACAAAAGAAAAAAAAAAAATATGAGGAGCTGCCATCGTCAATCAGCATAGCTCATTTCAGCGAACTCTCAGGTTCACCGAATCATAGCTCTACCCATCCCGTAACAAACTCCCACTTCTTTTGTTGAGCTCCTGTACCTCCACCCCCTTCCCCTACCCCTCGCCCTCCTGACCCCCTTCCTCCTCCTCCCCTTCCCCCCTTACAATCACCCGACCCAATACCATAAGCAAATCCCTTCAACATCTACGTTATCTTCCATCCCCTCCCATTCCTCCCCTTCCTCAACCACCCATCTATCTAATCCCTCCTCCTCCTCCTCCTCCTCCTTCCTACCAACAGCAGCACCAGCAGCCTGGCCTCCTCCTTCCCCCTCCTGCCTTCCTCCCTCCGCCTCTCCCACTACGTCTCCTGCAGCAGTGGCAGCCGGGGCAGTACATCAGAAGTGGGAGGAGTCTGTCACCCCGCCCACTCTCGTGTTAGAGAGGCCCTGTGGCCTGGGATGCGACCGAGGAGATGGGAGTCAGTGTTGGTGTCGGCATGAGGAGGGATGGAGGTACGCTGATGGTGGTGAGTGGGAGTTATGGAGAGGGCCTCCGGGAGGAGGTGGTACAACGTAGGGGGTGGTCAAGGCGATCATGACATGCTATTGGAAAGGAAAAGGGCGAATGGGACAGTAGAAGGGTTTTGTCCAGGCCAGCCAAACAGAAGGAAAGAGCGATGGAAATTAAAAGGAAGGGAATAATATATAATAATAATAAAAAGCAACGAAGATAAGTGTTGCCTAATCGGGCAAATGCATGAAACAGGCTCAAAATGATTAAGTTTGTGGTATCCTGCTCACTTTTCTATAGAAATTAATCACATTATTCACATAAGGATGAATTTACTTAGGAAACGCATCATCATTACACAAAATATATAAAATAAGGTCTAGTTTGAAGAATTAAAACCTCTCTCTCTCTCTCTCTCTCTCTCTCTCTCTCTCTCTCTCTCTCTCTCTCTCTCTCTCTCTCTCTCTCAAGTATCTGACCTTTATCACGATTTGTGCAAAATCGCTAATGAAAGATGGATTTTTATTCGTTTTAACAAAAATATTCAGTTTTAAAGTATTTAAATCTTGAACAGATTCCAGTAAAAACCAATAAAAAGTTTTAAAATATATATACGTACAAAGATTTCTATTAAATATTACTTTAGGTAACACAACGACTTCAAATATATTTGTTTCTTCCCTATAAAAAACATTATTATTATTATTATTATTATTATTATTATTATTATTATTCAGAAGATGAACCCTATCCATATGGAACAAGCCCACCAAAGGGGCCACTGACTGGAAATTCTAGCTTCCAAAGAATATGGTGTTAAAATCTTTTGAAAGAAATCACAATAGATAATAGGAAATACAGAAAGAAGAGATCAATTATTAGAAAATAAAAAGTAAATTAGCAAATTAATAAGTAAATGGATAAAAATATATAAGTAAATTATTAAAATATAAGGACAGTTGCTTTAGGGTAGTATTGCATTTCATCTTCGCTTGAACTTTTGCAATATAAAGGATACATTTTGTAATATATATATATATATATATATATATATATATATATATATATATATATATATGTATATTTTTTTACCATTTTTCCTTTCAAGATGGTGACGCAAGAAAGGTATCAGCTTTCCACTTCTTTTTAAATATATATATATATATATATATATATATATATATATATATATGTATGTATATGTATATTTGTATGTATATATATGTATATATATATGTATATATATATATATATATATATATATATATATATATATATATATATATATATATATATATATATATATATATAAATACTCACCACACAATCACGTGTGGAACAGAAATAAATGTCTGACTTTCAACTGAAAGACCTGGGTTCGATCCTGATGTGAGTCATAAATTTATATATATATATATATATATATATATATATATATATATATATATATATATATATATATATATATTTTTTTGGGATGGGCTTACTAGCCCCGTCCCCTCTTCAACCTTGGATGTGACCACTGCCCATCCTCACTTGGAAGTTGAACTGGGTACTCGCTTATGGTAGTCAAGAATGCTACCGATCACGTATGAAAAAAAAAAAAAGTTAAATATTGTTGGGTCTGGTCAATAACTGGATGGGTGGCCATCTAGAAAGACAGTCTGTTTCCCCTTGGTTGTTAAACCCATTCGAATTACAACACCTTTCATTAACACCCCATCGTTGTCCATTCTCCCCATTTGACCAAACCACATCAGACATTCTTCATCAATTAAAGATGTAACTCATCTTTACCAAACTTCTTTGCTACCTCCACATTTCTCATCTTTTCTATTTTTATTTCATATATATATATATATATATATATATATATATATATATATATATATATATATATATATATATATATATATATATATATATATATATGTGTGTGTGTGTGTGTGAATATATATATATATATATATATATATATATATATATGTGTGTGTGTGTGTATGTGTGTGTGTGTGTGTATGTACAAATAAATATATATATTTACATGGCAAACAACTCATCAAAATTTATACATGTTTACCTCATTTGCATTCAACATTACCACATCAAGTCAACGACTCAAGAGTTTTCCCCAACATTCCTTTCATACATTCTAACTCTTTCCTCTACTGGCACTACTCCTCTCCTCTATATCTTTATTCCCCCATTTTATGATTCATCTCTTCTGTCACCCTTCCATCTTTGCTTACATTAACCCAGTACCTATACAAATCAACTCATTTTTGTAGTATCCTTAAGGAAACCTTGGCTTCCTCGCACTGGGCTGCCATTTATGCTCCTATCTAAGTCCTGGTGACTTTCAATTTCAGCTTACAGTTGTATAAATACAACTGCTCTCTCTCTCTCTCTCTCTCTCTCTCTCTCTCTCTCTCTCTCTCTCTCTCTCTCTCTCTCACACACACACACACAAGCTTCTGCAACCTCTCTTTGCTGTCATTAATGATCGCAACAGCAAATGCAAAATATCAACCTAGCCACACTCCAATCACGATCTTTTACTTATCCCACAATCCATTATAGTGCATGCCTGTCCATCATCTGATCACTTTTATATACACTTATAAACGCTCTCACACACGCAAACATACCCGCAAGGGGGTAGTGCCGTCAGTGCACCTCACATGGTGCTCTGTAGTCATTACTTGAGGTTCTTTGAAGCGTCCCTTCGGCCCCTAACTGCAACCTACTTCATACCTTTTACTGTACCTCCTTTCATATTCTCCTTCTTCCATCTGACTTTTCAGTGCAACTGCGATGTTTTCCTCCAGTTACACCTTGCAAACCTCCTTACTGTCAATTTCCCTTTCAGGGCTGAATGACCTCATAGGTCCCTTGGCCTAAATTCTATATTCAGCTCAGTTTAGTTCACACGCAAATACACATACACACACACACACACATATAAGTCGATGGCAGCCGGGAAAAAGACTCACGCTGCTCCATGAAAATGATGTAAGTGCCTATATTGACCTGGCTTTGTGAATTGGGTACCTACTCGTTACTCAGCTGTGGGAATTGTATCTAGGGGGAGGAGGATGAGAGCCTGAAGCTTGCAACCTCACTCCAAAAAATGCGCTGATAATCGAAAGGTTGACATCTTCAGGAGCCGGCCCTGATGCTAAGGGTTAGCTATTTTTATTTAAAAAAAAACAAGTAAAAAATGTGCCGAAGTTTCTTCGGCGCAATCGAGTTTCCTGTACAGCGTATAATGCTGTGTGAAACTCTCAGCCGCGGGCCATCAAAACTGTCACCCACGGCCTGGTGGTGGTCCGTGTTGTTGGCACCAATAGCAGTGCCAGACGCACAATCATGGTTAACTTTAACCTTAAATAAAACAAAAACTACTGAGGTTAGAGGGCTTCAATCTGGTATGTTTGGTGATTGGAGGGTGGATGATCAACATACCAATTTGCAGCCCTCTAGCATCGGTA
>NC_089784.1:33635569-33645569 GCF_040412425.1 Macrobrachium rosenbergii
TACATATATACATGTGTGAATATATATATATATATATATATATATATATATATATTTATATATATATATACAGTATATATGTGTGTATGTATACATATATACACACATATATACAGTATACATATACACATAAACACATATATATATACATATACACTACACATAAATATATATACACACACATATATACAAACATACATTGGCTACGTATATATGTACAGTCACTCAAAAATGTTTTGCAACATGTTCCAGAAGTTTTCGTTCACCTAACAATAATTTGTTCTTTTGATATATACAAGGAAATCTAATTTTCTTAATCGATTTTGGTTATTAATCATACGGTTAATAATATAAAATAGAATGGTTAGTGAAAAATTCATATTACGAAAAATGACGAAACATTTTGAAAAATTTCACTTCGGATGACTGGGCAAAAGAGTCAAAGAAGAAACTATATTTCGAATCCAGACAAAAGCTTATTGACTAATAAAATAATACTGAATAATCATCAGTGAATTTATATATAAAGAAAGAAAGAAAGAATTCAACCATTATCGTTGTCAAAAACATAAAAGAAAAAATCTCATAACGTCGTATATGTTATCTTATCATGTCACTCCACATTCGGGCAGGAAAGTTAAACTAAACTGTCTCGTCACTTGCACCGATAAGATGGGCAACAGACTCCCGCACCACAATCATTAGCTTGCATAAGACTAATGTCTCAATTGTAGATATTGCTCGGCAGCTTAGCGTAAATAAAACAACCATGTATAGAGGGATACAACAACAGAGAGAACGAGGAAATATGATAAATTCATTGTAAAAAGTGGAGGACGACCCCACTGTTGCACTACTGTCAAGGATCATCATCGGATGATCACTGACGGAGCTCCGCCTAATTCCCCTGACGACCGATGTTGCTATACAGAGAGAACGTTACGCTCTCCCTTCAAGTTGCAGCTCAAACCATCCGTAACAGGCTACATGAGACCAAGATATTATTTCATCATACTCCTGCCAAGAAACACTTCATATCAACGAAACACAAAGAATAGAGGCTAGGGTTTGCGTTATAATCCAGTGGCCGATGATTTCTGTAAGAGTCATCTTTTGCGATGAGGAGGAGACATTCTCCACTGATGAGCATGGCAGTCTTCTTCACTGCTGGCTTTTAGCATTAACTAAATTAATATTGAACTTCTTGCTAATTTTAATTCTTTAGAAACTTAATAATAAGAAATACAAAAATAGGCGTTATATATTCAGTTAACTTCATAAGAGGCATCAAAATGATAGGCCTAAGTAGCAATGAAAGAAATGAGAAGTTACACATTATAGCATTATATATATATATATATATATATATATATATATATATATATATATATATATATATATATGTGTGTGTGTGTGTGTATATATATATATATATATATATATATATATATATATATATATATATATATATGTGTGTGTGTGTGTGTGTGTGTGTGTGTGTGTGTGTGATTATAGTCTATTATTACAAAAATAGACGTGAAATCTATTAGACTAGTTCAGTATATTTTATATTCAGTTTCACTAGTTCACAATATACTTAGGATTAGTCATTCAAAAATTTGACTAACAATAATGTGCAAGCAAATCTTTACAAAAGTCGTATTTGTTGATGTTAATAAGACTAATAGTTCAACTTATAACAGTCGTGGGCCTGTCTACAAAGTTCACACATACGAAGGAGATAAAACAACGACAGTGATGGCAGTTGGAGATGAAAATATTAAAATATAAGAACAGCGATAACCTCTGAAGTATTGTAGTAACATCCTATAATTAAGTAAAGTATGACAACAGTAAGCAGTATCAGAAAAAGCCCTGTTTAAGGGAAACTGCAGGTAATTTCTCGGACCCACCACTAGTGTTCAGTTGTTTCATGCGCTTACAACTGAGTTGCCAAATAGCACCAGATGTCGCTATTATAAGCTGTTGTCCGAAAAGTTTTGAAGTATGTTGCAAAACATTTATGAGTGATTGTAATTTACATGTATACATATATGTATATATGTATAAATGTATATGTATGTGTATATATAAATAAAGATAAAATCCACGAAGGAAACGGAAACACTGGAGTGCTGCGAGGCCTTCCGACACTAGTCCTTTACTTAGCAGACATCTGCTAAGTAAAGGACTAGTGTCGAAAGGCCTCGCAGCATTCCAGTGTTTCCGTTTCCTTCGTGGATTTTATCTTTATTTATATATTCATCACGTTCCATATTTTCGTGATTCAGTCACACATGTGTATATATATACATATATATGTACTTTATATATATATATATATATATATATATATATATATATATATATATATAGTATATAATATATGCATATACAGTATATATATATATATATATATATATATATATATATATATATATATATATACATATATATTGTAAAGATGTAAAGAAAGATTAAATAGGGAAAGCATAAGAGAGAGAGAGAGAGAGAGAGAGAGAGAGAGAGAGAGAGAGAGAAATAGGAGAGAGAGAGAGAGAGAAAGATAGGAGAGAGAGAGAGAGAGAGAGAGAGAGAGAGAGAGAGAAAGATAAAGAGAGAGAGAGAGAGAGAGAGAGAGAGAGAGAGAGAGAGAGAGAGAGAGAGAGAGAGAGAGAGAACAATTAAGCCTTGGTTGTTATGCATTATGAGGCTAGAAAATATGTCAAGTAAGCTAACCGCAGGAAACCGTCCTTATACGAACTCAAAACAGTGAGCGAGTATATCGCGCCCAGGGCCATAAAACCGATCATAAAATCTGGAACCTGTGCCCTCGCGATTCAGCTGACCAAGCATTACCTAGCACCTTGTCAAGAATTAACATTCCAGCCATATCTATAATCCCGCCTTCAATAGGAGGCGTTTACATGAATTTCCATGAAAAGGGGCTGGACAAAGTGAAGTAGTTCACCATCTCTTCAATTAATAATTGTTAATTGATCACGAAATGTTGTGTTTCCTATAGTGAGCTGCAAAATGACTGGTTTCGGGACTCTGCAGAGGATTGATCTGTTTTCTACATAAAAGCCAAGACGCAATAGGATCTTGGCTAGCTGACAGAGAAGAGAATGGGGAAGGGGCCACCCCTGGTAAAAATAAACCCCCACTTCCATTGTAAAGGTATAAGGAAAATTTAGATAGGAAAGCATAAGAGAGAGAGAGAGAGAGAGAGAGAGAGAGAGAGAGAGAGAGAGAGAGAGAGAGAGAACAACAATTAAGCCTTGGTTGTTATGTATTGTGAGACTAGAAGTGTTGAGTAAGCAAACCGCAAGAAACCGTCTTGCACTAACTCAAAACAGTGAGCAAGTATATCGCACCCAGGGCCATAAAACCGATCGTAAAATCTGGAAACTGTGCCCTCGCGATTTAGCTGACTAAGGATCACTCAGCACCTCATCAGAAGCTAACATTCCAGCCATATCTATAACCCCGCCGTCAACAGGTGGCGTTTATGTGGAAACTCCATGGAAAAGGGCTGGACAAAGTGATGTAGTTCATCATCTCTCCAATCAAGCATTCTAGGGAGGAGTCATTTACACCTCCTCCTGAGGTCATTTCCAATTAAATCCTGTAAGGAGAGATTTTAACAACACCCACCACTGTCCTTCCCAGTCAAGCTGTTCGAGGGGAGGCCTTACAGATAAAATCTTCCAATGGGGAACTGAAAAGGAGGAGTTGGAAGATAACAAGAAGAACGAGGGGTTCCAGAGAAGCCAGAAGAAGAGCATTCGAGTCTCAGTCACCCCATAAGAGAAGACGCAGCTTCCCCTTGCTTTCGTGGTCCCAGCCAGACTAAACGGAACTTTGATTTCAAGATAGTAGCTGTAACCGTAATTGTACTTGTTGTGTGTATGTAATTAACTTTCATGATTAAAGTAAAAAGCTACCATTTCGTCTCCATTATGCCTTTCTGAGAGATATAATTAGATTAATCTAATACCCTTCGAAATAACAGACTCGTAAGCGGCTGACTACGGAAGAGACGCAGTGGACGACTGCTTCATCAACTTAGAAGAAAATTAATGTGGGGAAACTAATATGTCGGGCACGACACCATGATGCTCTGCTGGCGAGGATGCCCCAGGGGTGAGATCTATCCATTTGCCTATCTATCTATCTATCTATCTATCTATCTATATATACGTCAAAGGTTTTGTTTTGAATCCTTCGACTGATTATCAAAACAAAATGTATTTGTAATTAGAGAACTGTGGACTTGATCAAGTCCAGAGAAGGATGGACGAAAGATACATGCTTTGTAAATAATTTTACAAATACGTACCGTTTTGCTAATCAAGCATATTATTGTGGATGCATCTGTACATAACTGAGAGGCACGATACTGTGATTTATATATATATATATATATATATATATATATATATATATATATATATATATATATATATATATATATATATATATATATATATATATATATATATATATATATATATATATATATATATATATATATATATATATATATATATATATATATATATATATATATATATATATATATATACAATATATATACCACACACTGAAGTCACGTGCATCTACTGTGGTTTTTTATATAATACATTCATATATATATATATATATATATATATATATATATATATATATATATATATATATATATATATATATATATATATATTATAACATATACATACATGCATATACATATATATATATATATATATATATATATATATATATATATATATATATATATATATACCATAGTTTGGTTGAATTCGTTGCACTCGGAAATGAGTTTTTCAGGCTACGCTGGAACATACAAAAGTCATATATGCATCCATTTATATATATATATATATATATATATATATATATATATATATATATATATACATATATAAATGGATGTATGTTCAGCATAACTCTGAAACGCACTGTGCAATTTTAACCAAATTTGGTATATATGTGACTTACTATTCCGAAAAGGGCACCAACGGGGGTCGGGGTGGAAGGGCTTCCCTGGAACGGAGCTGGTTCTGCCAGCGAAATGGCGCAGGTTATGCCCGTAGACTTAGGAACGTGACGAATTTATCATGCCTAATTTCGATATACTGTACATATGACTTACTATACAGAAAAAAAATACTGTGGGGGGTAAGGCATCAATGGCACTAAAGGGGTGGTGGTTGGGAAGGGTGTGACAGAGAGAGAGAGTGAGAGGGAGAGGAAGTGAAAGAGAGAGTAGAGGGGATGTTAGGGAGAGAGAGAGAGAGAGAGAGAGAGAGAGAGAGAGAGAGAGAGAGAGAGAGAGAGAGAGAGAGAGTTTACTGGTTGTCATTCAGACTTATCCTGGACAGCGCCGATACATATATATATATATATATATATATATATATATATATATATATATATATATATATATATATATATATATATATATATATATAGATATATATATATATAATATATATACATATATATATATATATATACAGTAATTATATACATATATACACACATATATACATATATATAATATATACATATATATATATATATATATATATATATATATATATATATATATATATATATATATATATATATATATATGCGTGTATTCAACATTAAGCCGTTCTTCCTGACAGTGGAAGGCTCCAGAGAGAAGACACAACCGTCACTGCTTTATTCACACTTTAAACGCTGAATTATGGATGAAAAAGTAAAAATTGCGCCGAAGAGACTTTGGCGCAATCAAGTTTTCTGTACAGCGTATAATTAAGGCCACCGAAAATAGCTTTATCTTTCGGTGGTCTCGATATAATGCTGTATGAGCCCCAACCCATGATACTTTAACCATGGCCCGGTGGTGGCCTATCCTATATCGTTGCCAGAAGCACGATTATGGCTGACTTTAACCTTAAATAAAATCAAAACCGCTGAGTCTAGAGGGCTACAATTTGGTATGTTTGATGATTGGAGGGTGGATGATCAACATACCAATTTGCAGCCCTCTAGCCTCAGTAGTTTTTAAGATCAGAAAGCAGGCAGAAAAAGTGTGGACAGAAAAAAGTGCGGAAAACTAAAAAAGCGTTGCTCTAAGATAGAATCCTCTCAAGCAATACCCCAGTTTTATTAAGTAAAATAAAAAGAGCAACGAAACTTGATTATAATTAAGTTTTACGTTCTATGTGAACTTCAAGTTACTGATGTCAAAAATGGCGTGACGGGAAGAGATGTACGAAAATTCACGTCACGGGAGGATCAAGGTGTGACGTCAGAGTGGCGTCAAGGGAAGATCAAGCTGTGACGTCACAATGACGTCACTTAAGAACAAGGGGAAATAAGTCGTTTATATCTGTTTATCTGAAAAGGAGGACATTAAGATTAACGGACAATATGAACAGCAGCTTCTGGATAAAACACACAAACACACGCACACACACACAGACGAGTAAATCTCTTTCTTCTAATATATCGACCATTTAGGTAAAACAAAGGTACACTTAACTTTAACTCAAAATCTGAAAAATTTTATGGATAATTTTGAAGAGAACCATCAAACTAAAATTAAGGACTGTATACGATGCGGTTAATACGAGTTTTTAAACAGTTATTCCACACGCACCCATTATATATATAGAAGTTATATATATATATATATATATATATATATATATATATATATATATATATATATATATATATATATATATATATATATATAAAACTATATGCATATACACAAATACTATACATACATACACATACTGCATATATATATATATATATATATATATATATATAAACTATATATATATATATATATATATATATATATATATATATATATATATATATATATATATATATATATATATATATATATATATATATATATATATATATATATATATTTTATATATATATATATATAAATATATATATATATATATATAATGTATATATATATATATATATATATATATATATATAATGTATATATACATATATTTATATAATAGTTATATATATCATATATATACATGCATTTATGTATACATGTATATAATAATAATAATAATAATAATAATAATAATAATAATAATAATAATAATAATAATAATAATAATAATCTGATGGAGTGCAGACGACAGTTTGGCATCAGCGGAAAGGTATTTGATGCGAAGTGACCAACGTGTGTCCTCAGAAGCCCCTTAGTGAACCTGACTTAATTTCGCATTGACTTTTCGTGTGATAACTCATCAACAACGTTACCTGTCTTATCTCTGTCTGGTATGGTTTCACTGTCACCAACGTTATCAAGGATTCCTTATAACTGTGTTATGTTCAGCGTTATCCGAATTTCTGAAAGTATTCGTATTCATGTTTCATCGCTTCCTGATGAACTGCGTTTCGTACAAGATCCGCCGGAGATGATGTTAAGGAAAATCAGCATTAAATTCTTAGATGCAATTTTAAATCTTATTCATCTGGGAATAAGACCTATTTTAAGCGTAATACGTTTATATATAAAACGTAATACGTTTATATATATATATATATATATATATATATATATATATATATATATATATAATATATATATATATATATATATATATATATATATATATATATATATATATATATATATATATATATATATATATATATATATATATATATATATATAGAAAGGGCGTTGGGTCGGGTATGATACATGAAACATACGTACTGGGGGTCTAAGCGATGTCAGGCAGGGCAGCCGATCGAGACCACAGGTCTACCCCAAAGCCAAATCAAAAAGTCCTTCAAAAGAAGGCATCGTGCGTACCCCATACAAAAATGGGAATAAAAGCACGTTAAAAAGAAAAAAAAAATAAAAAAAAAAAAATATATATATATATATATATATATATATATATATATATATATATATATATATATATATATATATATATAATAAACACAATACGTGTGGAATAAATAGATAGATGGATACATACACACTTTATTTCTTTCATATATCATTGCCCTTGCATTGAGGCTTTCTGGTATTAAGCAAAACACATTTCTGAACGAGCTGGTCCTCACCATGCATCAATGAGTAATTATTCCGGTGCATCTCGTCACGTGCCAGGAAATGAAGTCTCTTCTTAACGTATATTTCCAGGATGTGGCAAACATTTATAAACGTGTAACGCGTAAAATCGGTCAAATTCCCAAATGAATAAGATTTAAAATTACATTTAGGAATTTAATGCTGGTTTTCCTAACTTTATCTCAGCGGATCTTGTACCAAAGGCAATTCAACAGGAAGCGATAATTAAAACAAACAAGTAAGAAATGAGCCGAAGTTTCTTCGACGCAATCGAGTTTTCTGTACAGCCCTTACAGCGTATAATCAAGGCCACCGAAAACAGATCTATCTTTCAGTGGTCTCGGTATAATGCTGTATGAGTCGCGGCCCGTGAAACTTTAACCACTGCCCGATGGTGGCCTATCCTATATCGTTGCCAGAAGCATGGCTATGGCTAACTTTAACCTTAAATAAAATCAAAACTACTAAGACTAAGGGGCTGCAATTTGGTATGTTTGATGAGTTTTTAAGATCTGAGGGCGGACAGAAAAAGTGCGGACAGAAAAACGTGTGGACGGACAGAAAAAAGTGCGGACGGACAGACAAAGGCGGCACAATAGCTCTCTTCTATAGAAAACTAGGAAAGCGTTCCTCTAAGATAGAATCCTCTCAAGCAATACCCCAGTTTTATTAAATGAAATAAAAAGAGCAAGATTTGGCCGTCAACGAAAATTGTTTATAATTAAGTTTTACGTTCTATGTGAACTTCAAGTTACTGATGTCAAACATGGCGTGACGGGAAAAGAGATGTACGAAAATTCACGTCTCGGGAGGCTCAAGGTGTGACGTCAGAGTGGCGTCAAGGGAGGATCAAGCTGTGACGTCACAATGACGTCACTTAAGAACAAGGAGAAATAAGTCGTCTATATCTGTTAATCTGTAAAGGAGGACATAAAGATTAACGGATAATATGAACAGCAACTTCTGGATAAAACACACAAACACACGCACACACAGACAAGTAAATCACTTCCTTCTAATATATCGACCATTTACACTCAAAATCTGAAAAATTTCATGGATAATCTTGAAGACAGCCATTAAATTAAAATTAAGGGCTGTATGCGATGCGGTTAATACGAGTTTTTCAACTGTTATTCGACACGCACTCATATATATATAGAAGATTATATATATATATATATATATATATATATATATATATATATATATATATATAAATATATATATATAAACTCACATGCATATACGCATACATGCACACACACATACTGTATGTATGTGTATATATATATATATATATATATATATATATATATATATATATATATATATATATATATTATATACATATACATATATATATATATACATGAATATAATAATAATAATAATAATAATAATAATAATAATAATAATAATAATAATAATAATAATAATAATAATAATAAAAATAATAATAATAATAATAATAATAATAATAATAATAATAATAATAATAATGTGATGAAGTGCAGACGACAATTTGGCATCAGCGGAAAGGTATTTGATGCGAAGTGACTAACGTGTGTCCTCAGAAGCCCCTTAGTGAATCTGACTTAATTTCACATTGACTTTTCGTGTGATAACTCATCAACAACGTTACCTGTCTTATCTCTCTGGTATGGTTTCACTGTCACCAACGTTATCAAGGATTCCTTTTAATTGTGTTATCTTCAGCGTTATCCGAGTCTTTGCACAATTTCTGAAAGTATTCGTATTCATGTTTTATCGCTTCCTGTTGAACTGCGTTTCGTACAAGATCCGCCGAGATGATGTTAGGAAATTCATCTTTAAAATCTTAGA
>NC_089784.1:33650569-33653069 GCF_040412425.1 Macrobrachium rosenbergii
ACACACACAGAGAGAGAGAGAGAGAGAGAGAGAGAGAGAGAGAGAGAGAGAGAGAGAGAGAGAGCGACTGACGATGAAGAAAATGAAGATTTCATGGCTTCATGCTTAAACCCTGACTAAATAATAACGACACGTAAATAACCGGGGGGGGGGGGCGGGAAGCGGGGGCTAGGAGACAACAACATTCTTCTCTACCTAAAAGGGTAAAAAAATAATGAAGCAGAATGCACAAATTAAACTCTCGGCTCAAAACGTCAATGGGATATTGACTAAAGCGTGAACTTCTTCATGTCTGCAAAGAGCTTCACTGACTCAAGGTTCTTGTTTAAACTGACTTAATTGAATGGTTGCTATTTTTAACCTGTGGTGACAGTTGGTTCGGATATGATGTGGAACATAACGAGGACTTTCAAAATCGATCAACTAATTCTCACTATGTCTTCTCCAATCCTTTGTCTGTCTGTCTCTCTCTCTCTCTCTCTCTCTCTCTCTCTCTCTCTCTCTTTCAAATGTATATATAAAGCAACAAATATCTCTCTCTCTCTCTCTCTCTCTCTCTCTCTCTCTCTCTCTCTCTCTCTCTCTTCAAAGGCATAAAGGCATATATAAAGCAACAAATATCTCTCTCTCTCTCTCTCTCTCTCTCTCTCTCTCTAAAGCTCTCTCTCTCTCTCTCTCTCTTTCAAAGGCATAAAGGCATATATAAAGCAACAAATCTCTCTCTCTCTCTCTCTCTCTCTCTCTCTCTCTCTCTCTCTCTCTCTCTCTCTCTCTCTCTCTCTCTCTCTCTCTCTCTCTCTTCAAAGGCAAACACAATCAACGTAAAAACAATCACATACTCAAAAAGCGTGAAGAAATCGAGAAGTTAAGAGGGCCTTGTGGTTATTACAATTACATACGTATCTGATCAAAAGTGACCTGGAGATTCTACATATATATACGTTAAAAGTATATTCCTCACTTATCTACTATTGGGGACATACTTTTTCCATCTTCTAACTTATAGCCAGAGGGAATTATACACGATAAGTGCTTCTAAGCTCAACAGGATTCGAACCTATGCTTTGTTGGGTCGAAACTAGAATAACAGTGACTTCATCGACTCAGCCAAGGACAAGGGGTCCTATGAGGTCATTCAGTGATGAAATGAAAGTTGACAGTAAAAGGTTTGAAAGGTGTAACAGGAGGAAAACCTCAAAGCAGTTGCACTATGAATCAATTGTCAGGAGAGGGTGGAAAGTAAGATAAAGAAAGAGAATATGAAAGGAGGTACAGTAAAAGGAACGAAAGGGGTTGCAGCTAGGGGCCGAAGTCACGCTGCAAAGAAAAACCTTCAGTAACGCGTACAGTGCGCCGCATGAGGTGCACTGGTGGCACTACCACTCTACGGGGTGGTACAGCCTTTAATATGCACAGGTAAACGAAACTGGGTTTGACTGGAGTTACGAGAAACTTATGCACTTATAAACACAAAGTTATTCCATGACGACATTAACATGGGGAAAAATAATTACAACTCGGAAATATTATACAATTCATTTTTACCATAGATTGGAGGAGTTATTTAACTTAAGTCATCTGTTAAATATGAAAAAAAAATTCAATAAAAACTGTCAGGTCATCACAGCCCTACAAGAAAGTTCGTGCTCGATTCTAATTCAGAAAGGAAAGGGGGAGGGGAAGGATGTTGAAGGATGTTGGAGAGAGAGAGAGAGAGAGAGAGAGAGAGAGAGAGAGAGAGAGAGAGATGTTTGTTGCTGTATATTTGCTTTTGAAAGAGAGAGAGAGAGAGAGAGACATGTTTGTTGCTGTATATTTACTTTTGAAAAGAGAGAGAGAGAGAGAGAGAGAGAGAGAGAGAGAGAGAGAGAGAGAGAGAGAGAGAGAGAGACATGTTTGTTGTTGTATATTTGCTTTTGAAAAGAGAGAGAGAGAGAGAGAGAGAGAGAGAGAGATGTTTGTTGTTGTATATTTGCTTTTGAAAGAGAGAGAGAGAGAGAGAGAGAGAGAGAGAGAGAGAGAGAGAGATGTTTGCTGAAATATTTGTTTGTTGAGAGTATAAAGAGAGAGAGAGAGAGAGAGAGAGAGAGAGAGAGAGAGAGAAACATGTTTGTTGCTGTATATTTGCTTCTGAAAAGAGAGAGAGAGAGAGAGAGAGAGAGAGAGAGAAACTTTGTTGTTGTATATTTGCTTTTGAAGAGAGAGAGAGAGAGAGAGAGAGAGAGAGAGAGAGAGAGAGAGTCCGAAACACCACAACACAACTGAGAGAGGACACTGACCTAATATTTCAGGCCCCCTTCTGATGCCCGTGACAAGCCCGGGTATTTAAGTATATATCAAAGAGTAATTGTCGCGGGAAGACGTAACACCGGGGTTATTAGATACCCAGCCGATGCCCTTATACAACTCGCGATATTATACATTACGTCGGGGAATGACACCACGCAATAACGTTATAGACGACCCGCGCAGGTCGGTTGCGCATATAATTACCGCTTAA
>NC_089784.1:33658069-33660569 GCF_040412425.1 Macrobrachium rosenbergii
TAATTTACTAATTTATCATTTTTCTCTTTTCTAATAACTGACACCTTGTTTCTGTAATTCCTATTGCCTTCTGTTACTTCTTTCCAACGAACACCATTTTCTCTGGAAGCTTAAATTTCAAGTCAATGGCACCTTTGGTGGGCTTACTCCATATGAATAAGGGTTTAACTTCTGAATAATACTAATAATAAAGATTTTGTGATCTGCCTATCACATTTCATAGTATCCGACTGCCGTGAGAGAGAGAGAGAGAGAGAGAGAGAGAGAGAGAGAGAGAGAGAGATGCATCAAAACACCCAAAGGAACACAATACACTAATCTGAAACAGAGATGAAATTTAGCACCTGTATTCCTCCTCTCTTCTTCCATCTCTCAGCCTCCTTCCAAGACTTCGCCTTCCCCCTCCCCCTCCCCCTAAGACATTCTCTCGTAAACCATAATAACTCATTCGGATTTCTCCATTCTCCCATTTCGCTATTCAGTACCAATTCGTAAATTCACTCCTTTTCTCATCCCCCTTCCTCCCCCACCCCATCTCTCTCTCTCTCTCTCTCTCTCTCTCTCTCTCTCTCTCTCTCTCTCTCTCACCAGCCAGCCCAGTTGGTCATTCCACAGTGGCTAAGATTTGCATCACATATAACATTCATTCGATGCGAGGCCCATTAATAAACGGCAGAAACTAAGCCTCACAAGAGCTTCCCCCTCCCCTCCCCAAGGTGGAAAGTGGGGTGGAGGGGGAGGGGGAGGAAAAGGGGAAGGAGGAGGAAGGAGAGTGTTAATCCTGCCGATGCCCTTGTTTGTGGGATCAGATCCGACAACCTCTTCATCCAATCGCATTTCTCCAACTATCGTGGCATCAAGCTTAGTCGGATGAGCCTCGTTCAGCGCAAAAGAGAGAGAGAGAGAGAGAGAGAGAGAGAGAGAGAGAGAGAGAGAGAGAGAGAGAGAGAGAGAGAGACATGATAATACATTTACTATGCATTGGTTCGTATGAATTTCATTTCAATAATTTTAATCCAATCACGGCCATTTATTCAAAGGCGTTCATAGAATTATTATTATTCACTCGACAACGTGCGATGAAAAGTTAAGGCTTGTATTTGTGAGAGAGAGAGAGAGAGAGAGAGAGAGAAGAGGGGGCGTACAGGTAAAACATTAATATATCAAACAGCCGTCGGTCTAGAGATGAGTTTTGTAGGGGTCGGGAGAGTCCGTCTTATAAATTAGCAGTACCTACTAATTACTGTCCGTTTCTGAGTCCGGCCCATGACTAGTGCAGGGGAGGTGATAACTCAGAGAGGGGGGATAGGGGATGGGGGAAGTAGGGGGAGACCAAAATGGGGTTGAGAAGAGCCAGCTACAGGGAGAGAGAGAGAGAGAGAGAGAGAGAGAGAGAGAGAGAGAGAGAGAGAGAGAGAGAGAGAATTGAATACATGGAGAGAACTTCGTTACCAGAACATAAAAAGCAAAAAATGTGAAAGAAAAAAATTAAGAGAAAACGAATCAGTGAGTTACATCACAAAGCCATGAGACCAAAAAATGGTCTGGAAAAATCAAAGTATTACAACACAGAGCCATAAAAGACCAGAAAAGTGTCTGAAGTAATCAAAGTATTACAGTATATCACAGAGCCATAAGAGACCAGAAATGGGTCTGAAGGAGTCAAAGTTATCACAGAGCCATAAAAGACCAGAAAAGTGTCTGAAGGAATCAAAGTATTATATCAAAGAGTCATATGAGACCAGAAAAGGGTCTTGAGGAATCAAAATATTATATCACAGAGCCATAAGAGACCAGAAAAGTGTCTGAAGGAATCAAAGTATTATATCACAGAGTCATAAGAGACCAGAAAAGTGTCTGAAGGAATCAAAGTATTATATCACAGAGCCATAAGAGACCAGAAAAGGGTCTTGAGGAATCAAACTATTATATCACAAAGCCATAAGAGACCAGAAATGGGTCTGAAGAAGTCAAAGTATTATACCACAGAGCCACAAGAGACCAGAAAAGTGTCTGAAGGAATCAAACTATTATATTACAGAGCCATAAGAGACCAGAAAAGGGTCCTGAGGAATCAAAGTATTATATCACAGAGCCATAAGAGACCAGAAAAGGGTCCTGAGGAATCAAAGTATTATATCACAGAGCCATAAGAGACCAGAAAAGGGTCTGAAGGAATCATAGTAGTATATCACAGAGCCATAAGAGACCAGAAAATGGTCTGCAGGAATAAAAGTATTACATCACAGAGCCATAAGAGACCAGAAAAAGGTCTGAAGGAATAAAAGTATTACATCACAGAGCCATAAGAGACCAGAAAATGGTCAGAAGGAATCAAAGTATTATCACAGAGCCATAGGAGACCAGACAATGGCCTTAAGGAATCAAAGCATTATATCACAGAGCCGCAAAAGACCAGAAAAGGGTTTAGTCATGAACAAAAGGAAAAACTTGTGAAAATCCAGCTTCTGGTAATGAAAGAATCCCTTTGTACAGCACC
>NC_089784.1:33665569-33685569 GCF_040412425.1 Macrobrachium rosenbergii
ATGAGGTCCTTTAGTAATATATATATATATATATATATATATATATATATATATATATATATATATATATATATATATATATATATAATATTAAATATATATATATATATATATATATATATATATATATATAATATTAAAGATATATATATATATATTACATATATATATATTATATATATAAATATATTATACATATGTATGTGCGTGTGTGAATGGTTATACAAGACAGATACGATCCAATATAAATCTCCTATACAAACAACGCATAATTACAGCTTTGCATTCCTGGAAGTACCATTCAAACAAGGTATATAATTGTCCGACAGCGTAAATATCAACTTTCTGCTGCCTTCTCCTACAGTACCCTGACAAGCTTTGTGTGTATGTGTGTGTGTATTTACAACGTAACTAAATACGTACAACGATCGTAAATACGCGTAATTGATATTAAGGGCCCCTTCTATCCAGGTATGACGATACATTACAGCTTCAAAGTAATTGAAGATTACATGACCGTGGGAGGATTAATTTTAAGGTATGGTTATATTTGCCACGGCGCGCTCCAGTATGGTTTGTTAACTGCATACCAAGCAGCAGGAGAGGCATCTGTTTAAAAACAGATGTACGATTAGATAACAGCTGTACGCTTATAAAACAGATGTACGCTTTCAAAACAGATGTACGCTTATGAAACAGACGCACGCTTTCAAAACAGATGCACGCTTTCAAAACAGATGTAAGCTTTCAAAAAAATATATATGTTTTCAAAACAGATGTACGCATTCAAAACAGATGTACGCTTAGACAACAGGTGTACCTTTTAAAAACAGATGTATGCATTCAAAACAGATGTACGCTTTCAAAACAGATGTACGCATTCAAAGAAGATGTTCTCTACCAAAACATATGTATGCTTATGACAGATGTACGCATTCAAAACAGATGTATGCTTAGACAACAGATGTAAGCTTTCAGAACATGTATGCAATCAGAACAGAGGAATGCTTTCAAAGATGTTCGCTTTCAAAGCAGATGTACGCTAATAACAGAAGTACGCTTTCAGAACAGATGTATGCTTATAACAGATGCATGCTTTCAAAAGAGATGTAAGCTTACAAAAGAAGTACCCTTTCTAAACAGATGTACGCGATCAAGTGCTTGTATAAGGAGATGCAAGCTTAAATATATTTGCGGGGAAAGATAATGATGATTTGTAGTATTTTGTGAGGTTCTCTCTCTCTCTCTCTCTCTCTCTCTCTCTCTCTCTCTCTCTCTCTCTCTCTCTTCAGAAGCAAATATATAGCAACAATCATTTCTCTCTCTTTTTCTTCAGAAGCAAATATATATTGAAACAATAATTTCTCTCTCTCTCTCTCTCTCTCTCTCTCTCTCTCTCTCTCTCTCTCTCTCTCTCTCTTCAGAAGCAACTATATAGCAACAATCATTTCTCTCTCTCTCTTCTTCAGAAGCAAATATATATTGCAACAATAATCTCTCTCTCTCTCTCTCTCTCTCTCTCTCTCTCTCTCTCTCTCTCTCTCTCTCTTCCTCCAGAAGCACGTATATAGCAAATCATTCTCCCTCTCCCTCTCTCTCTCTCTCTCTCTCTCTCTCTCTCTCTCTCTCTCTCTCTCTCTCTCTTCAGAAGCACATATATGGCAACAATCATTTTCTCTCTCTCTCTCTCTCTCTCTCTCTCTCTCTCTCTCTCTCTCTCTCTCTCTCTCTCTCTTCCTCCAGAAGCACGTATATAGCAAATCATTCTCTCTCTCTCTCTCTCTCTCTCTCTCTCTCTCTCTCTCTCTCTCTCTCTCTCTTCAGAAGCACATATATGGCAACAATCATTCTCTCTCTCTCTCTCTCTCTCTCTCAAGAAGTAAATATATAGCAACAACCATTCTCTCTCTCTCTCTCTCTCTCTCTCTCTCTCTCTCTCCCTCTCTCAAGAAGTAAATATATAGCAACAACCATTCTCTCTCTCTCTCTCTCTCTCTCTCTCTCTCTCTCTCTCTCTCTCTCTCTCTTCAGAAGTAAATGTATAGCAACAATCTCTCTCTCTCTCTCTCTCTCTCTCTCTCTCTCTCTCTCTCTCTCTCTCTCTCTCTCTCTCATGCACGCAGGCGAGAACAGAAGCACCTGCCGAAATACAGAAACTTATACATCTTTCAGTTAATGTGAGTTAAGCAGTAATCAGATAGTTACGAGAATGATAAGCCATCACATTCTGAAATTGGACTGTGGTCCTTATAGCCGACAAAGTGTACAAATTAACCAATTTCCTGTTAAATTGCACGCATACTGGGCGATTAACCACGACCAACATAATTCACTACATCAACATATGCAACATAATTCTGCTTCCTTGAGATTTTTTTGGAAAATTTCTCCCGTCAGAAAAATAAGATTCTAAAACAGAAATAAATCTGTATTTTTAGTTCAGTGGTATGTGAAGTGGGTGATTCAGTGGAAATCTAATTATGAACTTAGCCATTACTAAGGAAAACTGCACATACAGTACATACAAACAAATGTGTATGTATGTATGTATGTATGTATGTATGTATGTATGTATGTATGTATGTATGTGTAAATCTATTATGGATTTAGCCCTTGCTAAGGAAAACTGTACATACATACATACATACATAAACACATACATAAATGTGTATGTATACATACATACCTACATACATGCATACAAAAATGGGTATGTATGTATGTGTGTGAACCTATTATGGACTTAGCCCTTACTAAGGAAAACTGCACATGCGTACATAGATACACACATACATACATACGCAAATGTGTAATGTATGTATGCATGTATTAGGCACTTCATTACAAAATGCTTTAATCGTTAATGATTTCAACTGACCTGAAACAACAAATGCGTTCAACTGTAAACACCGTATCGACTTCAGTGCTGAATAACTGAAGTCAAATTTTCCCATTCGCTTACAATAACGAACAATCTTTTTAAATCAAAATGGAACAGATTTAGTACACATTAACATATTTCTTTTGCCAAATGCCAATCAAATTATCCTGATAAACGAAAACACTAAAACGCCCTCTTATACTAGTTGCATTTTCCGAAAATGTGAAACTGTGGCAGAACTGATATACGAGTATGTCTGTGATGCACCCTGGATATAAAACAAAAGTTCCTAAAGGTAATCACTTAAGTAAACAAGTTTTCTGTACAGCGTATAATCAAGGCCACCGAAAACAAGATCTATCTTTCGGTGGTTTCGGTATAATGCTGTATGAGCCGCGGCCCATGAAACTTTAACCTAGGCCCGGTGGTGGCCTATCCTATATCGTTGCCAGAAGCACGATCATGGCTAACTTTAACCTTAAATAAAATAAAATCTACTGAGGCTAGAGGGCTGCAATTTGCTATGACTTTAAAAAGTGCGGACAGAATAAAGTGCTGACGGACAGAGAAAGCCATCTCAATAGTTTTTCTTTTACAGAAAACTAAAACATGTTATAATATTACGTTCCGAGTGTGAACATTTCACAGAAGAGAACGAGACGCGAACTTCTCACTTTAGAAGAAAATTAAAGAAAAATAGATAAAAATAAATTCCAGTTTTCAAACATCCGACCCGTCTGTTGTTCCTTGGCGTTGAAGGCAGACACCACAAAACAAAAATCACAAGAGTGAACCACATTAAATTTCACCTCCTCAAGCGGTTTAGAAAGCCCCAGAGAGAGAGAGAGAGAGAGAGAGAGAGAGAGAGAGAGAGAGAGAGAGAGAGAGAGGGGATGGGTGGTGAGGAGGGAAGGAGTGAGGAGGGAAGGGTAGGGGATGGGAGGATGAGGAGGGGGGGGGTAGGGGATGGGAGGATGAGGAGGGGGGGTGGGGGGATGGAGGGAGTGAGGGATGGGAGGGTGAGGAGGGATGGAAAGGGGAGGGGAAGGGGAGGGGGAGGAGGAAGAAGGGGGGGAGAGAATAAGGATAGGAGGATGGAGGATGGAGAAAAAATGGGAGGGGGAAGGGAGGAGAGGACAGGATAGAAGGGGAAGGGTGGAGAGGAGAGAAGGGGGGGAGAGAGGGGGAGAGGAGAGAAGGGAAGGGAAGGACAGAAGGGGAGGGGGAGGACAGAAGGGGAGGGGAGGACAGAAGGGGGGGGGGAGAGAAGAGAGGAGGGGGAGGGAAAAGTGAGGGGATAGTAGGGGGGAAAGGGGAGGAGGATAGGATAGATGGGGAGGGGAGGAAAGAAGGGGAAAGAAGGTGAAGGAGAATGGGGGAGGGGAGGGAGGGAGCATCCGTGCTGGAAAATGGTTGTTTTTCCAACATTCGCTGCCTGGAAAGGTGGTGGTGGTGGTGGTGGGGCTGCACCTCGTGAAGGCTTGACAACGCCAGCCATCTTAAGTTGGCAGGGGACTGACAGCTCCACTGACATCATTCTCATTTTTCCTATTTAAATTCACACTTTGATAAAACCTTTTGATTTTCTTATTCAAAAGTTCGGTGCATATTCTGAATATATTATCCGAACGTTACCTCTGGTTATGCTGTTTTCTGCTGTTGTTTTTTTTTTTCATTGTCTATGTTGTTTCAAGTTAGTTTAAGATTTTATATTAACTGCCTTATTTATCGAAATCAATAGAGATTCATCTATCTGAATCATTAAAAATAAATTATCATAATTGCAATAATTATGTTACATGTTGCATGCATTTTCATCAATGTTATAATTACTAATGTATCTCTTGTTTTTTTTTTAGTAAACGACATATTTGATTAATTATTATTATTACCATTATTATTATTATCATTATAACTGAAGACCTGAAAAACACATGACTTTTTATTATTATTATTATTATTATTATTATTATTATTATTATTATTATTATTATTATTATTATTATTATTATTATTGAAGATCTGAAATACTTACTCAAAATTTGAAATACAGAAGACATTTGAACAAGCACAAATAAAACCTACTTTATACTTTAGCAAATACCTAACAAAAAACAGATAGAGGACTACATCGCAAAAAACGCCGGTACCTAAACCAAAATACCTTTCTATATCATTTCGATAAAAATGGGTCCTCACATTTATAAAATCTAACTATACAACAAAAACTACGGAAAACTAACAGGAGTCATCTGGTATTGTATACGAAATATACGGACAATATACCTAAGGATTAAGGCACTATGATGATCATAATCTTTAATATTTTTCGTGAACGAGAAACCGCTCTTCAGAAAAGCCACGTTACGTCTGACAGCTACCATCATTTCGAGAAGAAATATTATTCTTCATTTTATTTATTCTTTCCCGACTGAGCTTCGAATTTCCACGTCATACTACAAATCACACTTCCATGAGAAGTATGTAATAATCGAAGAGATTCTCAAAATCTCACTGAGTTAACTGTAAACATCTGAAATCTTCTTAACCTGACCTATAGCTGTTGTTTGCTAGTAACACTACAGGCAGGCTGCTACTTTTCTTGCTAGCTGATACTACTAGTTGCTACCTGCTGTCTTACTCCTACTAACTGCTGCTGTGAAGTGTCGTTTTCTAGTAGCACTTTTAATACTATATCCAGTTTTCTAGGAGTTTCGTCTTGGCTACAACTAAAGTGTGAAATAATTTGCCTAGTGCAATTGTGGAATCTCCTGATCTCCACAAGTTGAAACGAGTAGCAAATTCATTCTTGCTCTCTCTGCTGCTGACGTCTCCTGAATTCCAGGTGCGTTGTATGACAGGTTTTCAAATAATAATAATAATAATAATAATAATAATAATAATAATAATAATAATAATAAAATTTTTCTGTATTTCAGGTCTTCAATAATAATAATAATAATAATAATAATAATAATAATAATAATAATAATAATAGTAATTTTTCGGTTTCAGGTCTTCAATAATAAGAATATTAATAATAATAATAATAATAATAAAAGTAGTAGTTATTGAAAACGACAAGAAGTACACAAGCAATTATAACAGAGATGAAAATGCATTCGGCATGTAGCATAATCATCATAATTATGATGCTTTATTTCCTATTCCCTGATATTCATTTATTTATCACCTATTCATGTAACTTCTCTCTCTCTCTCTCTCTCTCTCTCTCTCTCTCTCTCTCTCTCTGAAGACTGACTCCCTTTTGAAGAAAGAAAAGATTAAGAATTTCAATATGTATGTATATAATAACATAAACGTCTGCCAAAATGATATTTCTATAATCTAGTATGCAATCAATCAATATAATTTAGATCTCGTTCATTTTTGCGCATACAAGAATGCGTAAGACTTGACTAATATACACAAAGAACTAAGAACAGTCCCCCTTCTTTCCAAGTTCAATCAAATTCTCTTGCGTTCAAAGCAGTATTACCTCTTCACCCACGTGGGACCTGGGGGAACAAACTCATAGGAACAGTAAGTTAAGGTGCCAGTAAAAGTAAGCTGCGCCCGAGCGGGATTTGAAGTTGAGACCAATGCAGTTTAAAACTTCGGTGGCCATACCACTCAGCTATTACGGCCATAGAATTCGGTTTTATGATTAATATATATATATATATATATATATATATATATATATATATATATATATATATATATATATATATATATATATATATATATATATATATATATATATATATATATATATATATATATATATATATATATATATATATATATATATATATATATATATATATATATATATATATATATATATATATATATATATATATGAGATAAAAAGTGTATTCTGGGATGTGAATAGATCTGAAGAATATTTTTATGAATTTTAGATATCCAGTTGTGCATTTTCAGTAAAACCTAATAAAAAAACAGATCTATTCATCTGGTTACTAGATAAGTTTAAAACTTTCATTTTCAAAATAGTATTGAAGGAATTTTTACGTAGTGTACTGACCATGACTCTATACTTTCTGGATCTTCCAAAGTCTTTCCGTAGAAGGCGCCCCATACGTAAAAAGTCATTAAAGAAAATAATTCTCTCTCTCTCTCTCTCTCTCTCTCTCTCTCTCTCTCTCTCTCTCTCTCTCTCTCTCTCTTCAAAAGCAAATATACAGCAACAAATAACCACCACCTCTCTCTCTCTCTCAAAAGCAAATATACAGCAACAAATAACCACCACGTCTCTCTCTCTCTCTCTCTCTCTCTCTCTCTCTCTCTCTCTCTCTCTCTCTCTCTCAATCCTTCCTTCCGTCTTTCACAAGTTATTAAAATGGGCTGCGAAAGACAGATAAAACAGGGAAAATTTATAAGAAAAGAGAGAGAGAGAGAGAGAGAGAGAGAGAGAGAGAGAGAGAGAGAGAGAGAGAGAGAGAGAGATCCATAGTTCTCCTTCCGTCTTTCACAAGTTATCAAAATGGACTACGAAAGACAGATAAATAATATATAAAGAGAGAGAGAGAGAGAGAGAGAGAGAGAGAGAGAGAGAGAGAGAGAGAGAAAGAGAGAGAGGCATTATAAAGGAGCCATCTAACGGGAAGCGTTGTCTTATGCGTGACAGTAAAATGAGACGCAAATCTGATGCCTCATTACCACTGAAGGACTGTTTAACATGAATGTACCATGGCGTCAGTCGACACTATCATAGCCACTGCAGCGCCGACGTCGGCAGCAGCTGACATCTGCGACTGAAGTCTAAGACATCCTTACGTCACATCCGGGGACAGTCACTGACGTTGTCGTTGCTACTGCTACTTTTGATGCTATTGCAACTGCTACTCTTCCTGCTACTTTTGATGTTACTAGCCGCTACTCTTATTTACTGCTACTTTTGATGTTACTAGCTGCTACTCTTATTACTGCTACTTTTGATGTTACTAGCTGCTACTCTTACTTACTGCTACTTTTGATGTTACTAGCTGCTACTCTTACTTACTGCTACTTTTGATGTTAATAGCTCCTACTTACTGCTACTTTTATGCTATTGCAACCGCTACTCATACTGCTACTTTTGATGCTACTGCAACTTCTATTCTTACTGCTACTTTTGATGCTATTGCAACTGCTATTCTTACTGTTGCTTTTGATGCTACTGCAACTGCTACTCTTACTGCTACTTTTGATGTTACTAGCTGCTACTATTGCTCCTAATTCAACTAATACTTTGTTACTAGTTGTTGTTCTACTGATAATTTTGTTGCTAGTGTTACTGCTCCCGCTACTGCAGATGTTACTTTTACTGCTACTAATATTCTACTACTACTTTTGCCACTACTAGCTGCTATTGCACTGCTAGTTTTTCTATTCTATAGCTACTTTTGCTGCTACTGCTATTGGCTGCAATTCTGCTGCCATTTATGCTGCCAATACAACTGCTACTGACACTAGCTGCTACTGCTAGTATCATTACGGACAGCTACTGTTGTTATCGTTGCTTATAGGTGCTATTCTACTGCTGCTCATACTACTACTAACTGCTATTCTACTGCTGCTTTTGCTACTCATGCAACTGCTACTGGCTGCTAGTCTACTGCTACTTTTGCTGCTACTGCAACTGCTACTATCTGCTATTCTACTACTAATACTATTACTGCTACTAGTTGCCATTCCACTGCTGCTAGCTACTATTCTACTACCACTCCTACTTATGCTAGCTGCTATTCTACTGCTACTCTTACTCCTACTAGCTGCTATTCTACTGATACTCTTATTCCTGCTAGCTGCTATTCTACTGTTACTTTTACTCTTACTAGCTGCTATTCTACTACTATTGCTTCTGCTGCTGCAACTGATATTTACTGCTACTAGCTGCTATTCTACTACTATTGCTTCTGCTGCTGCAACTGATATTTACTGCTACCAGCTGCTATTCTACTACTATTGCTTCTGCTGCTGGAACTGCTATTTACTGCTACTAGCTGCTATTCCCTCAGAAGGATTATAAAATATACTCGACGATAAAAACAAAATTGGTTCTAGGATTCTCGAGAAAGAATAGATTTAAGGATGCAAAAAGATAGTTCCCTTATAGCGATCCATCTTTACAAAATTTTAAGCAGGATTCGAAAAATTGGATCTGAATATTCAAATATAGCAATCAAGCTATTACATCGCAATGGAATCTGATTTTTAGTTTTCTGAAAAGAAAACTATTGTGCCGCCTTTGTCTGCCCGTCCGCATTTTTTTCTGTCCGCCCTCAGGTCTTAAAAACCACTGAGGTTAGAGGGCTGCAAATTGGTATGTTGACCATCCATCCTCCAATCATCAAAGATACCAAATTGCAGCCCTCTAGCCTTTGTAGTTTTATTTTATTTAAGGTTAAAGTTAGCCATAATCGTGCTTCTGGCAACGATATAGGATAGGCCACCACCGGGCCGTAGTTAAAGTTTCATGGGCCGCGGCTCATACAGCATTATACCGAGACCACCGAAAAATAGATCTATTTTCGGTGGCCTTAATTATACGCTGTACAGAAAACTCGACTGCGCTGAAGAAACTTCGGCGCATTTTTTACTTTTTTTTATTTAAGACAAAACTTGGATCTAGAGAGCAAAGTATAATGACTCATGACAGTTTGCAAAAGAATAAATAAAAATAGGTAAACTATTTTCAGTTCACAACAAACATAATTAAGAAAACAACAGGAACATGGGTTATAACGACAGATACAACGGCAAAATCATCTGGAGCTATCAAAATAAGATTAAATATAGTAGCATGAGTGACCTTTAAACGCCAAAACACCTTGATTGAGAGGAATATGATCGACAGCTGTCATAATATTTCCCACCAAATTTTCAGTGATTGAAAGAAGATTTAAAAACAACAATAACATTAACTTTAAGCACCAATACGTCCAAAAAAATGAAGTTTATGACCGACAGATGTCACACTGTTTGCAATCACACATTGATGGCTTGCCTTTTGGGCAACAGAAAACAAAAAATTTGTTCCAAAATTTATTACAAACCCACAGAACTCAATTAACGAAATCACAATGAACCCAAGCTCAAAAAAGTCTCCCGAAAAAAAAAAAAACAGAAGAACTTCCTGGTGGGTGGGGGGGGGGAAGTCGACGAAATCCTACGAGTACAGCTCCCAAGCTCTTCCTCCTCCTCTTCGGCTCTTTCCGAAATCTCTCATCATCATAATATTCCACAATCCATCCAGGCCAAGAGCCCTGGAATGGCACAGCATACCCCCGCTGTAATGGCTGGCCTGGATCTGCTGCTGGAAAGGTTTTTACCCAGATGTCGTTATCATTAAGAGAATGACAGATCTTCCAGGCAGAAAACAACAGCTGGAACGCCAAGCTGAATCCAGAGACCCCCCCTCTCCATCCCTCTCACCTCCTCTTCCCCCTCCCCTCCCCGCCTCTTCCTCCTACTCTTCCATTCCCCTTCCCCTTCCTCTCCTTCCCCCTTCCCTCTTCTCTTCCCCCTCCCGTCCCCTTCCCCTTCCCTCTCCCTCCTACTATTCCCTTCCCATTCCCCTCCCCTACCCTTCCCATCCCATACCCCTCCCTTCCCATCCCATACCCTCCCCTCCCTTCCCCTCCCTTCCCTCCCCTCCCCTCCCCTCCGCCATTTCCATTTGCGCCTTTCGGACCCATTCGCGCTCTTTAATGCCTTCCTTCCCCATTCCAGGGAGTGTTAATGAGCTTTGGCAGGCACAGGCATGTGCATTTGTGCATGGAATAATTGCTCCATAAAAGCTTATTACATAGGCATGGGAGCAAAATGAAATTTTGTGATTAAGGATCGGAAGTTGGGAAACGGGCTTACGTAAACCCGAAAGGGATTCCACAGATTTTAAAAGCTGCTCTCTCTCTCTCTCTCTCTCTCTCTACTTTATGGAGCAGGAATAATGACATTGTGTGGGGGAGAGTCTCTCCTGCAATTCCAAACTCGCAGGATAAACAAAAAAACATATATAAAATGGTTAAAATACAGAGAATATTACGGTGGAACAGGCTGTAAAATATATCGATACGAAATTATCACTGACAGATTATAAATATATGAAATTATATATACAGTATATATATGTGTGTGTGCGTGTGTGTGTATATGTGTATATATATATAATGTGTACACTGCAATTGAATCATACTTAATTCACTTACAGTGTACACACACACACACACACACACACACACTCACCCATACAATGATCAGGAATACAGACGTACTAGTATTCGAAATATATGGTTGCAACGTGTATAGTGTTTTTATTATATACATATAAAATACAGTGTATGTATATATATATATATATATATATATATATATATATATATATATATATAATGTGTATATATATATATATTTATACAGTATGTATATATATAAACTTATCATATATGTCATTTATACTTAATTTAAATCAGAACCAAACCCCAAAGAAACCCCAATTTACATACCTAAGAAACCCCATTTTACATAGCTCTCTCTCTCTCTCCATACAGTCAGAACATGTTATTCCTTCCCCCTTCCATTTGCCTCAGCCTCACTCCACCTCAATTCTTTCTCTCTCACTCTCCTGATATCTCTCACTCTCTCTCCTCCTCTTCCTCCCGTTCCTCCTCCTCCTCCTCCTCCCGTTCCTCCAAACTCGGCGGGTGCCATTATGAACTAACGAGGCTCATTATCACAGCTGTGTCAAACCTCTCTTTATAAACTTGCCTGAGAATACCATACACAAGAGGAGGCTGAGGAGGGGGGGGTAGGGGAGGGGGGTAAAGGAGGGGGAAAAGAGATAGGCTCACTAGAGCGTCGGGGCGGGGGCGGTGTGTGAAAAGCCTAGTAGAAGTAAGGTAGGTGCGGTGGAGGTGGGGGCGGGGGAGGGAAGATAAGGAAAAGGCGATAACATGAATAAGACAGAATCTTGACCGCGTTAACTATGCTTAGAGAGAGAGAGAGAGAGAGAGAGAGAGAGAGAGAGAGAGAGATAATTACAGGATGTCGGAAATCTTGGAGTCCTAAATATTTATTTTGCGATAGGATACTTATCTACAAAGGTAAGTTTTGCTATGACAAAGTCCATAGAAACTAGTCTATCAATCAATCATCGGCCACGAAAGTCCCTTTCTCCAGATTTCCGAAGATGTGTTAAGCTTCTTGAAGAACTCTCTCTATCTCTCTCTCTCTCTCTCTCTCTCTCTCTCTCTCTCTCTCTCTCTCTCCACAGAGTACACTAGCTGATGCTATGGATTGCCTCTTAGGGCAATGACTAGTGATCTTCGAATTCTATTTTCTACAATTAAGAGACAATTAAATACTTAAATATAAATAATTAAATAATTATAACTAATATAAATAATTACATATTTATATCAGAATACTGTGACAATGAAGTTAACTGGAATAAAGAACAATTATTTTCTTCCAATAAACAAACTCACAGTTAACTCGCCTTGAAGTGTTTCCTTTTCAAAACAATTTCTATTCAAAATTTTAAAAGTTTCAAATTTTCAGTTACAAAATTTTCACTTACAACATTGGCAAAGGTACAAAATGTTCAAAGTTACAAATTTTCAAAGATACAAAATTTCCAGTCGCATTTAAAATACAAAATTTTCAAAGATACAAAATATCCAGTTACATTTTCTGATAAACTTTCAAAGATGCAAAATTTTCAGTTACACCACTTCCAAAGCTACAAAATTATCAGTTATAAAATTTTCACAGATACAAAATTTTTCCAAGATATAAAATTTTCAGTTCTAACATTTTCAAAGATACAAAATTTCCAGTTACATTTTCAACTACAAAATTTTCAAAGATACAAAATTTCCCGTCACATTTCAAATACAAAATTTCCAAAGATACAAAATTTTCAGTTACAACTTTTTCAAAGATACAAAATTTCCAGTTACATTTCCAAATACGAAATTTTCCAAGATACAAAATTTTCAGTTACAACATTTTCAAAGCTATAAAATTATCAGTTATAAAATTTCCAAAGGTACAAAAGTTTTATTTACAAAATTTTCAGTTTCAAAATTTTCAAAGTTACAGTTCTATGTAACCTACTGAGTACAAGCACAAAAAATAAGGTATTCTTTCAGTTCCAAGTAACCTACAACATTATAACTACAAACCACATTCTCATACGCCTTCTGCAAGAAAAAAAATCTTAAAAGAAAAAAGAAAATAAAAAAATTACTCAAAAAGAAGTAACATAAAATCGACCTTTGGAAAAGCCCATTAAAACTCTCCCGAAGAACACTTTCATAAGCAAAGGATGTAAGTGAAGAAGAAGAAGAAGAAGAAGAAGAAGAAGAAGAAGAAGAAGAAGAAGAGGAAGAAGAAGAGGAGGAGGAGGAGGAGGAGGAGGATGAAGAGGAGGAGGAAGATAAGGAGGAAGCATGGGGTAGGAGGAGTAAGGATTCACCCTTTCTCCTTTTCATTCTTTCTCGCATTTGTCGCACGAAATGTGCTCTCTCTCTCTCTCTCTCTCTCTCTCTCTCTCTCTCTCTCTCTCTCTCTCTCTCTCTCTCTACGGGAGGGGGAAATAACGACCTAATTAGCTATAAACGACCATGATGTACGCAGGAGACGTGAAAATGCAAATATGAGATATGAAAATGAAGATGGGTGTCGTAAAGAAGACAGATGGCCTCGGCTGGGCCATTTCCCTAAGCCGGCGGCCCACTCGTCATCTCTACGGCCGTCCGTCCATCAAGTCCCTGAGACACCACTACTGCCGGCGGTGGCACCCGCCCACCCATCCCATATCAGTGGCACTCCGGGACCTACCTCCCACCTCTTTCCTTCCCCCAACCCCTTCCCTTAACTCCCACCAGCGGTAGCATCCAGCCACCCACCCCATATCAGTGGCACTCCGGGACCTACATCCCCTTACCCCCCCCCTTCCTTCCCCACCCCTCCAAGCAATGGCACCCATCTACCCATCCCATATCAGTGGTACTCCAAGACCTACCTCCCTCCCCTCCTTCCCCAACCCCCTCCCACAACCCCCAACAGCGGTGGTACCCAGCCACCTATTCCATATCAGTGGCACTCTGGGCTGCTCCTCCGCCCTTCCCCCACCCCAACTACCCCCTCCTTCCCCTTCAACCTCAACCCCTCTCCTTCTATCTCTCTCCTTCCTCCTCCCGCCAGCGACGACGACGCCATTAACAGAAACAGACGGAGAACGGGGAACGGAGGAGGAGGAGGAGGAGGAGGAGTAGGAGGAGAACGGTTAAATTGCAAGGAAGACAATATACGTGAGAGATGGAAAACGACAATGAAATATTAAAAGGAAGTGAGGCATGTACAAAGATTGCTGGAGGATTAGGAACGAAATGAGAGTAGGGATGGGGCGCATAACGCGAGGATATGCTGGGCAGAGGAGGGAATTTCCATTAAAAAAAAAAGGGAAACCTCTGTTTAAAATTGCCCCTGAAACACCAGCACCACGCAACAGGAAATATCTTATAATAATAATAATAATAATAATAATAATAATAATAATAATAATAATAATAATAATAATAATAATAATAATAATAATAATAATAATAATTATTATTATTATTATTATTATTATTATTATTATTATTATTATTATTAATTATTATTATTATTATTCAGAAGATGAACCCTATGCATATGGAACAAGCCCACCAAAGGGGCCATTGACTTGATATTCAAGCTTCCAAAGAATGTGGTGTTCATTTGAAAGAAGTAACAGAAGGTAACAGGAAATACAGGAAGAAGAGATCAGATATTAGAAAAGAAAAATTAACTAATTAAATCAATAAATTGATGAAAATGTAAATAAATTTTAAAATACAAGGATAATAATAATAATAATAATAATAATAATAATAATAATAATAATAATAATAATAATAATAATAATAATAATGAAAAAATTAAAGTCATAAAATTCAGGAACAATGATTACCATTTTCCATTACACGATAGCCTAATGCATGCTTAGTAAGTCTGACATGAGCAAGTTTCTAGAGCCAAATTTCGGGCCTCATTCAAGTTGCCTAAAATTCTGGAGCCAACAGTTCAGCTCAATTGACCCTCTGAACAGTGCAGGCCCAGAGAAGCCCTACTGAGGTGCAACAACACCAGCTGGTTAAGAGAACAGTCATAAGTTAAAAACTAAGAAGCGAATAATTAAAAGAAAAGTCTCAAGTAAAGAGGAAGAAATGACCCTGTTAACACCACAAACGACCTTGACTTTTTGATCATACAGCAATGAAATTAGTAAAAAAAAAATATGAAAATGAAAAAGTGCGACAGAATAGATCCTTGAGCTAAGGAACGACGTGATTCTCAAGTTCAAGAGTAATTTGGAGATACACAAGAGAAAAATTCGCTGAAGTTTCTTCGGCACAATCGAGTTTTCTGTACAGCATATAATGCTGTGTGAAACTCTCAAACCACGGCCCATGAAACTCTCAGCCACGGCCTGGTGGTGGCCTGTGTTGTTGACACCTATCCAGACGCACGATCAAGGCTAACCTTAACCTTAAATAAAATAAAAAAAAAACTACTGAGGCTAGAGGGGTGCAATTTGGTATGTTTGATGATTGGAGGGTGGAAGATCAACATACCAATTTGCAGCCCTCTAGCCTCAGTAGTTTTTAAGATCTGAGCGTGGACAGAAAAAAGTGCGGACGGACAGACAAATAGCCATCGCAATAGTTCTCTTTTACAGAAAACTAAAATTGGACCAAGCTTGCCTTGGAGACCCAGCAAAGCGCCCAGTCTGACTCCCACTGAAATCGGAGAATCACTATGGATCCTCACACAGTTAGACTGTGGAACAGCCTCCCTGACGATGTTGCGCTATTGGAACCTCAACAGTTCAAGCGAAGATGCAATGCATTACTACCCTAAAACAATTCACCTTGTAGTTTATATTCTTCCCTGTTTATTGATGTATTTATTAATTTTTTTTCGTTTTTCTAATGACTGATCTCTTCTTTCTGTATTTCCTATTATCTTTTGTAACTTCTTTCAAATGAACACCACATTCTTTGGAAGCTTGAATTTCAAGTCATGGCCCCCGTGGGTTTGTCCCATATGAATAGAGTTCATCTTCTCAATAATAATAAAATAATGATCTGTAAGCAATTCTGCAAGAATTTGTAACCATTCTGAGATTGGTCATTATTTTATAAGCTTCAACCTATTCTCATAATCTGTTAAGACAAACTGACATTACGGAAACCTAGCTCTTGCATATAACTTTTTTTTTCCCCTTGTGAGTTTATTTTTGAAATTAAGATGGCTCTATTACGAATGCATCAGTCAGATATTCTGTGTACCTTTGGACTGACTATACCTTCCTGTACAATTTCCAGATTAAGTAAATAAATTCATCGATGAGGTGAAAACTGATTTTGAAGGAAACCTTTAACAATTTCCATACCTGAAGAAACAAAAGCTTTTAAGATTATCTATAACGTTAAGCCTAACGGTGAATAATGGCAAATATCAGCCAGAAGGAATGGTAAAAAAAAAGCCTAAAATAAAAAATTTTACTTATTTCTTGCAAGACGAATAAAAGACACATTAGAAAATATTTACCTTTACCATATAGCTTAAAACAATGAACAGCAGTTCACTGAAAACCTAACATTAATTTCTCAAAAACGAAAACTTACATTGCTTAGGTAAGGCAGGCACAATCCATCACATCCTCAAGATTATGGACTAGGCCTGAAATAAGCAAAGTACCTCATTTGAATTCAATATTGGGAAAAAAAAATTACATATTCCTCAGTCGCTAGATGTTCAGGCAACTATTGCAATCTCAATGTATTGAGGGCGTGGTCTTAGTCTTAGTTGCAACGACATGTGCATATAAAGCCTAGGTTTTTGCATAAAGAGGAAAGTTACAGCAAAGACAAACATCAAACTTTTAAATCTATAGATGCTAATACTATAGGACATCTTACAAACACGGCTCATACTTTGAAATAATCTTAACTTTCAATGACTGTTAGAGCCTAACCTTGAATTCCGAGGCACTGCCACAAATACTCCCTACCCATCCACTGTCATGACTCTAAGAAGTCAACTATGCAAGGATACATCAAAGGAGTTCATTTCCACGGAGCCTAGCGTAGGTGTAGCAGTGCCAAGTATAGTGAAAAATGTTCCTTCACCGTAGGCCGAAATCTCAAGTCCCATAAACTCAGGGCCTGTTCTGTTCGTAAGACTTATGTGTCAAATTTAAGCTGTCAAACCAAGCCCTATGCATTTTCAACCATTTGGAGCTCAAGACGGTGAAAGGAGGATGTTTGAGTGGTCAGACAGCAGGACTGAAGAAAGCAAGCGCCAATGGAGGTTAAGTAAAAGGCTACAAAACGGGTGCAGCAAGGGGCCGAAGGGACAATGCAAGCACCCTTTAGTAATGCCTGTTCTGTTCGTAAGGAGTTGGAATATAAAAATTAGGCCAAAGGCCAAGCCCTGGAAAATATGAGGACATTCAGCGTTGAAACGGGGAAGGGAAATCGAGAATAAAAATGTTTCAAAAGGTGTAACAGGAGGAAAACCTCCCAGTTGCACTGTGAAACAATTATTAGGAGCGGGCGGAAAGTAAGATGGAAGAAAGAGAATATGAACGAAGGTATAGTGAAAGGAATGAAAAAGGTTGCAGCTAGGGGCCGAAGGGACGCTGCAAAGAACCGTAGGTAATGCCTGCAGTGCACAGCGTGAGGGTCATTCACAAACCCAGCTGTCCTCTTCCTCTTCCAGCTAACTCCCGGAACTCGACTTCCAATACTCAGGGATAATAAATACCAGCTGGCTTGACCTGACAGACTCAGTAACTAGCCACACAAAATTATGATTTATTTGCCCTTGTCTGTGAAGTGAAGTAATTGAATTCTGCTTGCTTGAAGTTTTCAGCTTTCTAACATTCTTATGGCTCGCTGCTTTCTTTGCATTGATGATGATTTCATAAATTAAAGATTATTTAAACAAAGTTCTTTTTAAATCAGGGCTTTGGACTTTACTGTTAGGATTTTTCCAAGTCCAGAAGGTTTTATTTAAAGAAATATATCTATTTACAAGAGATGATATAATTAATACTCCAATGGACTATGAAGAGTTATATCAGGCACAAGGGCACTGCAAACTCCCAGGTCACACCAGTTAATAAAGGCTAACCAGCATCATAACTAAGCTGTTAACTTCATTTAGAAATTCACAGTCCCTAAAATCTACCTAAGAAGATACTTTTTTGAAAAGAATGTCACCAGTTTTCATTTGAATTAAATTCATTTTTTGGACAGAGATCATCAGTTTCATCTAAAAAATTACTGAATGATATATATTTGATAAATTTATTTTCTGTGTCAGCTGGCTAACGAGGTCACTCCATGGTTACCGAATTGTAGTTAGAACAAGCCAATCAATTTGGGAAGAGACAAGTAGGCCGGGACTGGAGTCCCTGGATCAAAATCTTCGGGAAATCGGAAATTCACACGTTGCTTCACCTGGACATACCTGAAGGCTGCCATATTTTTGAGGCCCTTGGGAGGAGAAACCTGGATGCTCCTGGTGACAGCATGTATACTACTTAATTTTAGGGGAAAGGAAATGGAATTGGCATTCGAGATTAAGCTTCGGGCCTTGGACAAAGAAGGCTTTGTTATTATTATTATTATTATTATTATTATTATTATTATTATTATTATTATTATTATTATTATTATTATTATTTCAGTAGATGAAACCTACTCACGTAGAATAAGCACACCAAGAGGGCCATTGGCCTGAAATTCAAGCTTCCAAAGAATGTTGGTTTCAACCTCCCACCGCAGACCCTACACTGCAGCAGAAACTAATCATGATACAGAGCCAGAGATTTTTCATCGCACTGGGCGAGACACGAACCCCTCGACATCTGAGAGGCATGCCACGACACTAACCACTGTACTAGCGGACCAGCTTAATGCCTTGACTAAAAGAAGGTAGGAACAAAGTTTAAGGCTACTTTAACTGACGAAGATGAGGAACTTCAAACAGAGAGGTGACAGCAAGATGCTGCTTTCTTAAAAAGGGTTGCATATTCATTAAAGTTGAATGAAAGGATATTCTAACAGGCATACGTTAGAATTATTTCATCCAAAAAAGTTTTGAAGTAAAAGAGAAACAAGTAAAAAATGTGCAGAAGTTTCTTCAGCGCAATCGAGTTTTCTGTACAGCGTATATTGCTGTATGAAACTCTTAGCAACGGCCCATGAAACTCTCAGCCACGGCCCGGTGGTGGCCTGTGTTGTTGGCACCTATGGCGGTGCCAGACGCATGATCATGGCTAACTTTAACCTTAAATGAAGTAAAAACTACCGAGGCTAGAGGGCTGTAATTTGGTATGTTTGTTGATTGGAGGGTGGATGATCAACGCACCAATTTGCAGCCCTCTAGCCTCAGTAATGTTTAAGATCTGAGGGCGGACAGAAGAAGTGCGGACGGACAGACAAACAGCCATATCAATAGTTTTCTTTTACAGAAAACTAAAAGTGGCACATGAGTGTCGAGAAGTCAAAAGACCAACATATTTTAAGTGGGTATCATTCCTTCATAAGAAAAGTAGTAACAGCAAATCATTTAACTGAGATAGTTAATATTTAGATATATGGTGGTATTATTTAATAATGTATTGCAATTTTAAGGAGTACTAAGATACTCTATTAGAAATGAATAGCATTTTAAACCACAGGCCTAGTACGACTTCCACAGTTTCGAAAAAAGCTTAGCTTAAAATGGTATTTCTTCATATCAATTGCAGTGGCTGAGACAAGGTAAAATGTATTGTCTCTAAATAGTGGCCCTTGCGTTTTACGACCCTAAAATCAATTATGCTAACGTAGGGAGAATTTAGGCAAATAGCTGGGTGGACAAAGAAAAAAAAAGTGTATAATGCCCGTGTCTTAGAAGGGCGAAGGAAAGGAATTGAATTGATCATAGAATTTAGGTCAAAGGCCACGAACTGGACCTACAAGGTCATTCAGCACCGTAACGGAAATTGACAGTAAAAGGTTTG
>NC_089784.1:33690569-33710569 GCF_040412425.1 Macrobrachium rosenbergii
AGAGGCTAATTAGGCTGAGTTTGTAGCTATAACACTTCCAATCGCCTGTAACATTCTATGTTAAAGGTACAATTGATCAACTCCTTACCGAGTTGTCATAATAACTCTATATTTTAGCGTTTATCGTTATTAAAACAACATTTTCAATATTTTGAATAGCTTTTTAAGCCTTACCTCTCGCTGAACAAGTAACTTTTATGAAAGGAGTGACTACATCAGCCTAGTTGTAGGTCTAATATGATTTTGGTAAACTCGACCAAACATGTACAACCAGTTGTCTTACCTTTTATAGAAGAATGGTTTTCATAGCATAATCTTTGAGAGTTCTTATAGCTAGTAGCTCTGGCCCATATTCGTTGCCAAGGCTTTCAGAAGACATGAGTTTAGATCAGTGGTTCGTAACTAGGGGGGCTCGCACGCCCTAGCGGTTCCTAAGGGGTGCGAGGAGGCCTATGAATAATTAAAGCAATATATATTTTTATATACGCATGTTATTTTTTCTGCGAAAAATAAAAATAAAATAAAATAAAATTGCAAAGTTTGTGAATGATTAAAAAATTGCGGTTTTGTTATTAATACACATCATATCAGCTTTGTATTTTAGCTTTTTTATTTATTTATTTTTATTTCAGCAATTCAGGGGGTGCGAAAACTGACTGTTGATTTGAAAGGGGTGCATACATTGAAAAAGGTTAAGAACCACTGGTCTACATTCAAGGAACATATATACATTATCTCACACCTCCAAATCTTCCGAACCACTGTAAAAACACTTTGGTCAAAATCTTCAGCCGCCACAGAACGTTAATACAGTTGACAACGAGGAACATTACAGCCCCTTAAAGGAAGGAACAACTGATGACAAGCGTGGTAAATAATCTGACGTGCTCAGCAGGGAATTGCAACCCCTCCAACTTATGCCAAGTGGATCACACGAAGAAAAGATTATGGCTATTTTGTCCTTTTGCGAACGGAGAAGCCATATAAGCAGACGTTTCCAACATTTCAAAGAAGCCTACTACCAAAGGTCTTACAGAAAACTTACAGTGGTTGAAATCAATCACAATAAGATAACTTAATTGTCTATTACAACAGAAGAAGCGTCGGTTTCCATACAAAATCAACATTTCAATGGTTACATAGTCTGAACACAGACTAGAGAGAGAGAGAGAGAGAGAGAGAGAGACTAATGAACATAATTAACCACAATAATGATAAGAAAACGAATAATTATGTAACAGAGCAGACTTTGCACTCTACTCAAACCCGTGAGGAAGGAGAGAGAGAGAGAGAGAGAGAGAGAGAGAGAGAGAGAGAGAGAGAGAGAGAGAGAGAGAGAGAGAGATTCAAAATAATACTTCACAGTATAATAATAATCTGACAACACATAATAATTTTACAGACTAAGACTATGCACTGAGAGAGAGAGAGAGAGAGAGAGAGAGAGAGAGAAAGAGAGAGAGAGAGAGAGAGAGAAACTCAAAATAATACTTTACAATATAATAATCATCTTACAACAAATAATAATTTTACAGACTAAGATTGTGCACTGAGAGAGAGAGAGAGAGAGAGAGAGAGAGAGAGAGAGAGAGAGAGAGAGAGAGAGAGAGAGAGAGAGAGTTACGATCCCCTTACTGAAAAGTCGTATAGTATAGACTTAACAGCTATATAATAATCTATAAGTATATTATTAACTGAATTAAACCGATCTTCATGTTTGTTATTTACAAATTTCCTCCCAACGATATACAGACATGTGTATGAAATATTCACAAAGGGTTAGATGATGGGAGAGTGTTTTGTTATAATTTATGTGTATATATGCTCGTAAATGTGTATGTATATATATATATATATATATATATATATATATATATATATATATATATATAAATATATATATATATATCACACATTACCACAGGTGAAAAATAAGAAACGGGGTGTAGGTCCTGACCGGTTTCGACTTTATTTCCAAGCCATTGACGAAGGACTGATACAGAGTAGGAGAAGTCACAAATATATATACTACAGGAACAGTACTGACGTACATACTCAACCGTTAGAGACTACATATCCCCTGCCGGTGTCGAGGTAGGAGTGGCCTTCAAAACTCATTTGGCTAAAAATCATAATATACTATCAGGGACAATGCTGATAAACAAACCATACGCGACCTCAAGATCCACACCTGACAGATGTCAGGGAGGCGGAGTTTGGAAACTCATTACTACTGCTACCCCTGTACTGTGTTTACAAATATGGTAACCCTATTTTCATACATCTCTACTGCTTACCTTAAAATTTAAACAATTTACAAATTTCTTTTGATATTAAAGGATCAAGTTTATACATCCCTTGACTGATATTCATATTATGGTTGTAACTTTCTTTTATAAAGCTAGATTCAAAGATATTCCTTTCCAGTGCATTATTAGAATGTACAATCCTTTTTGCCCCTTCCCAGTTGATAGCGTGATTGTTCTCACTAACATGTACAAATATACCACTGTTCCCTTGTGCATATCTCACACATTTCTTATGCTGTTCAATTCTTTTTTCCAGTGCTTTCCCGGTTTGGCCAATATAAAAGTTGTTACAAGACTTACACGGAATTTTATATACACACCCTTTAGTATTGTCAGGGGAGTTCTTGATAAGTACATTTTTCATTGTTTTATTGTTCTTAAATGTGACATTAACACCATAATTCTTAAGAAGATGAAGGATATCTTTCATATTATTATTATAAGGCAGAACAAGCAAATTTTTTGTGTTGTAAGGTTCTTTTTGGTTTTGATACATTGTCTTTTTTGCCGCTTCAAATGCACTGTTTAATACGCTATCAGGATATTTCAATTTCTTGCCTGCATTCCTAATCTTGTCTATTTCATCATCAATATATTCAGGGCTACATACACGTAATGCTCTTAGAAACATAGATGAAAACACTGACTTTTTAACCTTATTGCTTTGTCCAGAATAGAAATGCACATAGGAAGAAATATTAGTGGGTTTTCTATACACACTATATTTAAACCCATTACTATTTCTTCGTATGAGGACATCCAAAAAAGGTAAGCACCCATCATTTTCCATTTCCATAGTGAATTTAATTGATGGTACTACTTGATTTAATTTGGCAAAAAAGTTATTTACATCTTGGTTCCCTGGCCATACACAAATTATGTTGTCAACATACCTAAATCATGTTACATTACGTGGGATTATGTAAAATTCCATATATAAGTTACTTAACACTGGTGATAGAGTCCCATTGCCATACCAAAATTTTGTGAGTAGAATTTACCATTAAATTCAAATTTACAATCTTTCACACATAATTTAATCAGTCCAATTAAAGTACTTTTAGAAAATGGGATATCCAGCTGTGTGTTCTCTAACAATTCAGATAAAAACGCCATCAGATCATCAATTGGCACCTTTGTGAATAGTGATACTACATCAAAACTTACAAGCCTGGATTCACTATTATTCTGTACACTATTTAGTTTACTTATCAGATCCACATTATTCGAGATATTAGCATTTGAGATGGTACCTACTAATGGATTGAGAATATCCACTAAGTACTTCGCTAGCTTGTAAGATGCGGAACCAACTGAACTGATAATTGGCCTGGCAGGAAAGTTTGTTTTGTGAGTTTTTATTGTACCATACATGTATGGTAGCGATGGAGAGGTCACACACAACTTCTTTATAAGGCTTTCGTTACCTTTTAACAGGTTTTTCACTTTCTTATTGAAGCCACTGTTCACATTGTCTAACGGGTTCTTATTTAATTCTTTATATGTACTATCATCACCCAAAAGATTTCCCATTTTTTCCATATATTCACTTTTATTTAAAATTACAAGAGCGCCTGATTTATCTGCTTTTGTCATATGTATAATTTTTATCTTTTTTCAGTTCACTGATAGCAACCATAAATCTTTTAGGGACGTTTGTGGTGTCTGATTTTTTCATACTTCCATAAATCACTCCCTTAACTATGTTCACTTCTTCATTCGTTAAATCACCATATTTTTCCAAATTGCACAGTCCTTTAGTTATTTCCACACTGTTCCTTCCGCCAGGAGATAAAGCAAAGTTTAAACCGTAGCCTAGGGCACTAGTTACATTTCTATCCAGATGTTTGTTTGATAAGTTGACGACACATTCATGATTGGCGTTGTTGGTCCAAGGGCTTCTTTCAAGTATGAAAAAATCAGACACCACAAACGTCCCTAAAAGATTTATGGTTGCTATCAATGAACTGAAAAAAGATAAAAATATACATATAACAAAAGCACATAAATCAGGCGCTCTTGTATTTTTAAATAAAAGTGAATATATGGAAAAAATGGAAAATCTTTTCGGTGATGATAGCACATATAAAGAATTAAATAAGAACCCGTTAGACAATGTGAACAGTGGCTTCAATAAGAAAGTGAAAAACCTGTTAAAAGGTAACGAAAGCCTTATAAAGAAGTTGTGTGTGACCTCTCCATCGCTACCATACATGTATGGTACAATAAAAACTCACAAAACAAACTTTCCTGCCAGGCCAATTATCAGTTCAGTTGGTTCCGCATCTTACAAGCTAGCGAAGTACTTAGTGGATATTCTCAATCCATTAGTAGGTACCATCTCAAATGCTAATATCTCGAATAATGTGGATCTGATAAATAAACTAAATAGTGTACAGATTAATAGTGAATCCAGGCTTGTAAGTTTTGATGTAGTATCACTATTCACAAAGGTGCCAATTGATGATCTGATGGCGTTTTTATCTGAATTGTTAGAGAACACACAGCTGGATATCCCATTTTCTAAAAGTACTTTAATTGAACTGATTAAATTATGTGTGAAAGATTGTAAATTTGAATTTAATGGTAAATTCTACTCACAAAATTTTGGTATGGCAATGGGAAACCCTCTATCACCAGTGTTAAGTAACTTATATATGGAATTTTTTTAAAAGAAATTATTAAACAACATAATCCCACGTAATGTAACATGGTTTAGGTATGTTGACAACATAATTTGTATGGCCAGGGAACCAAGATGTAAATAACTTTTTTGCCAAGTTAAATCAATTAGTACCATCAATTAAATTCACTATGGAAATGGAAAATGATGGGTGCTTACCTTTTTGGATGTCCTCATACAAAGAAATAGTAATGGGTTTAAATATAGTGTGTATAGAAAACCCACTAATATTTCTTCCTATGTGCATTTCTATTCTGGACAAAGCAATAAGGTTAAAAAATCAGTGTTTTCATCTATGTTTTTAAGAGCATTACGTGTATGTAGCCCTGAATATATTGGTGATGAAATAGACAAGATTAGGAATGCAGGCAAGAAACTGAAATATCCTGATAGCGTATTAAACAGTGCATTAGAAGCGGCAAAAAGACAATGTATCAAAACCAAAAAACTCCTTACAACACAAAAAATTTGCTTGTTCTGCCTTATAATAATAATATGAAAGATATCCTCATCTTCTTAAGAATTTTGGTGTTAATGTCGCACTTAAGAACAATAAAACAATGAAAAATGTACTTATCAAGAACTCCCCTGACAATACTAAAGGGTGTGTATATAAAATTCCGTGTAAGTCTTGTAACAACTTTTATATTGGCCAAACCGGGAAAGCACTGGAAAAAAGAATTGAACAGCATAAGAAATGTGTGAGATATGCACAAGGGAACAGTGGTATATTTCTACATGTTAGTGAGAACAATCACGCTATCAACTGGGAAGGGGCAAAATGGATTGTACATTCTAATAATGCACTAGAAAGGAATATCATTGAATCTAGCTTTATAAAAGAAAGTTACAACCATAATATGAATATCAGTCAAGGGATGTATAAACTTGATCCTTTAATATCAAAAGAAATTTGTAAATTGTTTAAATTTTAAGGTAGGCAGTAGAGATGTATGAAAATAGGATTACCATATTTGTAAACACAGTACAGGGGTAGCAGTAGTAATGAGTTTCCAAACTCCGCCTCCCTGACACCTGTCAGGTGTGGATCTTGAGGTCGCGTATGGTTTGTTTATCAGCATTGTCCCCTGATAGTATATTATGATTTTTAGCCAAATGAGTTTTGAAGGCCACTCCTACCTCGACACCGGCTTGAGGGGGATATGTAGTCTCTAACGGTTGAGTATGTACGTCAGTACTGTTCCTGTAGTATATATATTTGTGACTTCTCATACTCTGTATCAGTCCTTCGTCAGTGGCTTGGAAATAAAGCCGAAACCGGTCAGGACCTACACCCCGTTTCTTATTTTTCACCTGTGCAGGTAATGTGTGATAAATGAATCACGTACAAAAGTGATAATAATCATACATATACTTATATATATATCTATATATACTGTATATTCATATATATATATATATATATATATATATATATATATGTATAAATATAAATACTGTTATACTGTATATATTCATATATATATATATACATATATACATATATATACATCTATATATATATATATATATATATATATATATATATATATATATATACATATAAAATATATATCTACATTTATATTATATATACTGTATATATGTATATACACAAATATATAAACACAGACACACAAATATATTTATATATATATATATATATATATATATATATATATATATATATATATATATTTCCTTTGAAAAATGCAACACTATGCTTCCTCTTTCAATACGTATGAATGAACTGGAGAACGGTTAATTTTACAACCGTTACGTATTGACGTATATTATAGATGTTATTTTTCCCGTTATCAATTCAAGTCACCTTGACTTTCAGTTAGCCCCTTTCTAACTTCATGATTAAGCACTTGAACTTTGCCATGAAAGCCCTGCGTTCGAAACAGCCTGGAGAGAACTGTCTATCTATCCTATCAACTATCTATATCTATCTATCTATCTATATATATATATATATATATATATATATATATATATATATATATATATATATATACATATCTATCTATATATATATACACATATATGTATATAATTCTATCTCAATACATATCTACATTTCTCTCCTTAAGTGTGTGTGTGTATGTATATATATATATATATATATATATATATATATATATATATATATATATATATATATATATATATAATATTATATGTATGTATGTATGTATATTTATGTATGTATGCATGTATATACATGTACGTAATGTTTGTATGTAAGTATTCAATGTGCATATGTAAAAGTATTGTTCGAGCGAGTTCCTGCCTTTATAAATAAATACTTCATGACACTGCGCCTCCTTATGAATTCATTTTGTCCTCGTTGAAACAAATTTATTTCTTCGCTGTTTAAAAGAAACGAGAAATTAAACAAACAAGTTCCTTTCGATAAAATGAACCAAATGAAGTTCAATATTCTCAAGTTGCCTCCTGTTGAGGCAAGAATAAGGATATTGTATGGGACTGGTTTGAAGTTTGTCTTTCGACCACTGAGGATGCTGTTCTAAGACTTCTCGGGACGCGAGAGCAAACGTATGCTGCTGAGGTTGTTGGGGTCTCTCTCTTTCTCTCTCTCTCTCTCTGATTGTGTGCGCGCGTGTGTTCGGATTAGCTAGGACTATACGTTTTTGCTGTTATCTGTACACATACACTCTCTCTCTCTCTCTCTCTCTCTCTCTCTCTCTCTCTCTCTCTCTCTCTCTATATATATATATATCTATATATATATATATATATATATATATATATATATATATATATATATATATAGGTATTATGTATTATATAAATATACAGATACATAATTTCCCACTTGGAATGCATGTGAATATATATACATATACATACATGTATATACACACATATATACATGTACGTGTGTACATATACATTTTATATGCCTATATATACATTATAATATATATACTGTATATATATATATATATATATATATATATATATAATGTTCAACAATTATATATATATATACATATATTATGTTCAAAAAAAAACATAGTCCTAACTAACACACACACACACATACACGACAGAGAGAGAGAGAGAGAGAGAGAGAGAGAGAGAGAGAGAGAGAGAGAGAGATCCCGCCGACCTCAGCAGCATACGTATGGTCAACCGCGAACGGAAGTCTGAGAACATCAATACTTGTTCTTGCCTATGTAATGAGCAATCTAAGAACATTTCACTTAATCACGTTCTTCTTATATCAAGAAACATCTATACAAGAAAGCATATTTGTCTAGCAACATATTATTTATTTCTTTATTTCTTTTTAAATCACGTCGTAAAGACAAATTTGTGCCCCCATAAGAAAAATAATCGTATAAAGAAATAATCGGGCTTGAAAACATAATTTTGGGGTAGAGAGCAAATGGAGACCATGTGTAGATTTATACATGTGGAAACTCACACTAACATATACATATACAGTGTGTGTGTATATATGTATGTATATATATACATACACTGTATGTGTGTGTATATGTATGCACGCACAAACACATATACAAACATATATATATATATATATATATATATATATATATATATATATATATATATATATATATATATATATATATATATATATATATATATATATATATATATAAAAAGCAAATACCACATTCCATATCTTTGTGATTCAGTTATACATATATTAATGTACACAAACTTTTTACTCACATCAGGATCGAACCCAGGTATTTCAGTGGAAAGACCATTGGGTCACTGCTGAGTCGGGAAGTTGGGGAAAACACGCTGGTATGCGAGGCAGTAATTAACCTGCCCAGGTAAATCCTTAGGTACAGTGGTACTTACGTTCCAACTTCTATTAAGAATTATATGTGGCTTGGTTGGCAGCGGTTTTGTCTTTCAACTGAAAGACCTGGGTTCGATCCTGATGCAAGTCAGAAATTTATTTCTGTTCCACATGTGATTGTGTGCTGAATATATATATATATATATATATATATATATATATATATATATATATATATATATATATATATATTATGTATTTATATGTATATATTATATATATGTATATAACTAAATATATATATATATATATATATTAAATATATATATATATATATATATATATATATATATATATATATATATATAGATATATGTGTGTGTGTAATATACAATCACGGTCTTGAAAATGTACATACGTTATCCCAAATCAGTGCTCTAAAAGATACACTACTAATGTCCCAAAAAGCCTTTGTTTTATCAAATTAAAACTTATTGTCTGCCTAAAAGAAAAAAAAAAACACTTAATAAGGCGGACCACCTCGCACGGAGAAACTCTTGCCAAAGTTCGTTCGCTCAAGTAGGTGCGGGACGCGTCCACCATTGTAACGCTCCCAAGTTCCCTTCCTGAACCAGACAGGTTCCTTGCGCAACTGGGAGCAACTGATGCAGGCTATACTTAAGGGCCTTTCGCGCTATTTCCCGACAGTAAGGCAGTTCATTTTGGTTGACGGAAGTAACACGGTCAAGATTGGTTACCCTTGAACCGTTATTTTTCTTGGTTAAAGCTTAGTGAACAACGGAATGTTCACCTCACCAGGTAGAACTAAGGCCGATTTCAAAACCATCCATCCTGCCGTGACCGATGCTGACGGTATGGATACTTACGTGGGAGGCGCCCTAACCTATCAGCACATGTTCGAGCGGAGGACGACGCCCTGGGAAATGGACCTGTGGGACCACGACGAGCTACAGTCCTTCAATATCAACCTGGAGGACGTGGATCGACTCTACTACATCTACTTTCACGACGACGGAGTCAACGGCCAGGAATACCGGCTGATCGCTCGCGTGGAACACAAGGGCCTCCCCCTCTACGTCGAACTCATGGCAGGCTGCGACTTCACAGGCTTCGACTGCCAAGGGCAGGGCGTCATCTTCGTCAGCAGGGACGCCAATCTGTTCATGAAGCTCTGCTTAACAGCGGAGTGCGAGAGGGACCTCATATACCAGTCCCTGACGGAGGACGGCATCCAGGTCGAAGAGCAGACGGAATACGACGCCTGCCGCAAAATGTTTTGGACAACGGCCCCCATGTTGAAATACCTGTGTCACCAGGCAGCTTACGAACACAGGGCGAAATTGTGGCCACAGTTCTCTAGTTTACCCAAGATTCTTGCAAACAGTGTGGACGAATTCATTAAATTCCAGGAGGCTAAGGTGGTATATGAGGATTTCTGACGAACGCTTATAGTAATTACGGCGCATATGACCTCGACTTTGCAATACAACATCACGGTTAGAAGGAGAAATGTCCTGTGTTTCTGATGTGTCCGTGTGACTGAGGTTGAGAAAACTCACAAAAGTGATCGTGCTGAAAATGGCACGTGGAAATAAGATCAGAAAAGTCTTTGCATGTAAAGTGTTCATTTAATATGAAACTTCTCTACAGTATCATAGCATCGAAGAGAGAAAGAACTTTTAAAGCTTTGCAACCTCTGATGTTTAAATGATTAACGTATCGCCGCCCAAGAGCGTCCTTAAGTGACCTCGCTTCAATACCTTTATTGCCTGCATCTCATATAATTTGAAGAAGTGAGTTAAGCTTCCGGCGCTGTGATCATAATTATAATCTAAATAAAATTTTCATTTTAATTTAATCCACAGTTATTCCTCCTGTTATACCTTTCAAACAAACCTTTCTACTCCCAATTTCCGTTCCAGCGTTGAATAACCTCGCAGGTCCCAGCGCTTGGCCCTTTGGTGTAAATTCTATATTCCATTCCATTCCTACGTACTTCAAATCAATGTGACTACTCCTCCGGTATATTGTTAACTACATCAGAATCTTCCAGCTACTTCCAGAAATAAAGTTCAGAGAAAGTAAGTATATTTTGTCTTTGTGGTTACTCCTTTTTTTTTTTGTGCGTTTGAAATAAGAAACGTCAAGAGACTAAAAACTAATACATTGGTGAGAATATTACTTGTAAGGTCTACGTGAAAGTAGTTTTATAGAAGCAGAAAATATCCACAAAACGGGAGGCACGAGATGATTGTCAAGACAGAGGACCCTTTTGTGTGTATGTGAACTGATCTGGCCGAAGCTGTCTTTTATTTCTCCCCAAAATGGATTCAACACGAGGATTGTGACTGTGCCAGTAACTGTTCCATCTCATATTGGTGAATACTGCTCTCTGGATCCACTCCGTCAATCGATCAGGTTTTTGTATGAACTCTTGCCTCCCATGGCAGCAAGAACGTTGCAGCCTTAGAACATGACCCTTAAAAATGGTAGTTTAACTAAAGATATTCACGACCTACCATTCAGAATTTATATTTGTTTCCGTAATATTAAAATGACCAATCATCACCGCTATTAAACCCCATGTGTTCCACCATGACTGCACGAAGATGGTTAACATCTGCTATAACTTCTCATCAGCTTCAAAATATGGCTGACTGTGTATATGAACTGGCGTATACATTACCAAATTGATGCTTTCATCTTTGTGTAAAACTTTGTGGTTGTTTCCTAATGGCATCTGTAATGTAGGCATCTGTGGATTGTGAGATACGACTCCCTAAGGGAAATAATGAAAACTGGACATTTGAATTGTCGCGGTGGCCTCAGACTGGAGAAAAGTGACGCCGCCCCTGGTGCCTGAATTTAGATCTACTGTGACAAGACGAGGCTGAAAACGGAAAAATTACTTTCATAAAGAATAAAAGAAAAAAATTAATTAAACATGAAGTGTAAATATCAAATTATGGTGCCTAAACTGGTGAGAAGAATTAAACATTGGAATATTTTGAAAAAAACCCACGGATAAGAATTTATAAAAACTTGAAGAAAAAAAATGATGCTGGAATATTTTGTGGTTGTGCTTAGTTGAATGTTGATGGATATTTAAAAACACACGGATTTTTTTTTTTTTTCTATAAAACCACGAGGATTAAAACCGGTTTTATCACAAGAATACCATATTTTTCATAACCACTGTATACCAGTCAAGGGTTTGCCATCATATTTATCATATCACTGTAAACCACCAGTCAAGGTATGGGGACCATTGTTGTATATTGTTCCGAAAATTCCAGCTACCTCCCACTTTATAATTTATATTTTTCTTGGGTAAAACATCAAAACAAAAAATTTCTTCTCAATACATAACGTTCGCAAAAGCTTAATAATAGAGAAAAATAATTAAATAACGACCTACAAGGTAAGACAGTACCGGCCCCAAGGTGGGCCAAGACCATACCGGGCCCCCACCCCCCACCATGGCTAAACAGGCAAAACTGTAACCAGTCAACACCCCTAGTGCCCTCTCATATCCTAGTCAGTTTTGCATGAAAAACATATGTGCATTGCAGACACCTGCAGGAGGAGAAAGGTCGTGAATGTTATTTAACCACGGACTTTAGGAATAATTGTTTCTTCTGTGTGGAAGAAAATCCCAGGAACTCGGTCCACTATAATTTCCTGGACCAAGAATACGTCTTTATCGGAATACTTATAAGGAGTGACTACATAATGGTGAACACACACACGTACATACACACACACACACACATACATATATATATATATATATATATATATATATATATATATATATATATATATATATATATATATATATATATATATATATATATATATATATATATATATATATATATATATATATATATATATATGTGTATATATAATATATATATATACATACAATGTGTTTACATATATCTATCTATACATACATACAGATGTGTGTGTGTGTAATTATCTATCTATCTATATATATAATATATATTTATAATATATATTTATGTATGTGTATACATATATGTATATATCTAATTATATATATATATATATATATATATATATATATATGTATATATCTAATCTGTCTGTCTATACACACACACACACACATATATATATATATATATATATATTATATATATATACATATATATATATATATATATATTTATTATGTATGTACATGTGTTTTTTTTCACCTTTATGTAGTCACTCCTTATAAGTCTTCCGATAAAAAAGTATTCTTGCTCCAGGAAATTATAGGGAGGGAGTTCCAAGGATATACGTACATATGCACTTATATACACATATATATACATATATACACATATATACATATACAGTATATGGGTGAGTTAAACAGTGGACCTAACGACACACTGGCCACGCGTCATAGGCATTGGGACCTGTCCCCCCACTGGCTGTCGGCCTAAGAAACGCATCACCACCTGTCCTGTGAGCCTACAGAGGCCCAGGAGGACTTTAACTTTAAAATATTTATTAACGCACCAAAGACTCAATGTGACATAAAAAAAGTGAAAAAACTCGTATCATACTATGTCGTAACGAATTTCCAAGGTCGTACAGACACACGTATATCTTATCGATCGACTGACGCAACGCCCGCCCAACGTATGAACGAAAACGTATACGAGAATTCCTCCAGGACCTATTTATAATGAGAGAGGTTTTCTCTCTATACGTCACTCGCAGCTGAAGCGAGAGATCGAGTACAGGCTACACCTCCGTGCTCTCCCAAGGCGATTGAAGTCTAACTCTAGGAGCATCTCTTGCCCTTAATAAAACCGACTCCGTTCGTCAACTGATGTGTCTGAAAACCCACCCAGACTTCAAGAGCGTCGACCCAGCCGTAACAGATGCCGACACCATGGATGAAAACATGTGGACGGCGCTTGCATACCAGTACATGTTCGACCGGAGGACGACGCCCTGGGAGATGGCCCAGTGGGATCACGACGAGCTGCAGTCCTTCAAAGTCGACCTGGAGAAAGTCGATCGACTCTACTACATCTACTTTCACGACGACGAATCCTTCGGCCAAGAATACGCGATGATCGCTCGCATGGATCACAAGGGCCTCCCCCTCTACGTCGAACTGTCGGCCAGCTGCGACTACACCGGCTTCGACTGCCAAGGGCAGGGCGTCATCTTCGTCAGCAGGGACGCCAACTTGTTCATGAAGCTTTGCATAACACGTGAGTGCAACAGGGACCTCATTTACCAGTCTCTGGAGGAGGACGGCATCCAGGTCGAAGAGCAGACGGAATACGACGCCTGTCGCAGAATGCAATTGAAAACGGCCCCCATGTTGAAATACCTGTGTCACCAGGCAGCTTACGAACACAGGGCGAAACTGTGGCCACAGTTCTCTTGTTTACCCAAAATCCTTGCAAACAGCGTGGACGAGTTCATAAAATTTCGCGACGCCAAAGACGTATATGATGACCTCTGATAAATTAAAAAAAAAAAAAAAGTTGACCATGAAAACTTATATACATTCGGAATATTGATGTGTGTGAAAGCTTGACGTCAGTCAATTTCTCAGGGAAGTTACATCAGGTCGCTTCAGGAAATTAATTGAAAACTTATAATCGCCAGCAGAGCAGCTTCTAAAATTACCAATTATGGTAGTGCCAACAAGAGTTTACGAACACTGTATTTGCAATGAATGTCCGTCAGTTTCACTACTGTACGGGACAGCATCATTCTACTGTCCTTATGTTTGGCATCGTTTTCAATATTATAATATTTTAATAATAGTTCATTGCCTCTTAATTGCCAGACTTTCTAGTCATAACGTATTACGTCAGCTCTAAATCCACGTTATCCATCACCATTATTATTATTTATTACCAATCATTTTCAATCACTATCATATTATTATTTATTAACATTCATTTTCAATCTCTATCATGTTCTCAACAGTACAGTTTCATCCAAAGTTTCCACCTTCTGATTGTAAAAATAAGCTTTGTCACAAATATTTGTATGAAATCAATAAAAAAAAAAATTCTAGATCCATGGTTTCTCTATCCCTTTCCAAACATATTATGGACTTGTGTTCTTATTGTTCCTGTAAATGTTATTCTTTTCTGTGCTATGACATAATCATTTCGACACTGTCGATGAAAAGGGAGAGTGTCGAATTTCCAAGCATAGTCGGACAATAATGGGGAAAAAGAAGTTCCGAATTGACGTCTTTCTTTCCTGTATTAATCTTCACCTAAAACCCCTCATTGACAGAGTCAGCAAGACTATAATAAAACCAAGAAGGCTTCAAAGGGAAATCAGGTTTGAGAGAGACACACACACAAGTTATAGGAAAAGCCTACAAATAAGAGGAAACAGAAAATTGAAACCGATACACCTGAAATTCAGGAGACGTCAGCAGATAGCATAAATCAACTTGCTCCTGAGTTGAATATTTGGAGATCAGAAGAAGCCACAAGGGAACTATTCCACACTTTAGTGGATCTGCAGTGATTTCAAATGTACGAGATGCAATAATTCAACTAAAGTTTAGTTGTAGGGCTCTGAAATGTCTTGCTTCCTCGTTCCCCCACTTCCATGCTATTCTAAAAAATAAAAAAAGTTACTGGTTATTACTATCATTATTAAAATCTATTTCTATGCATACATTCAAAGAGACCACGAATATGCACAGGACGCTTTAACGCCACATATATATATTATATATATATATGCATATATATATATATATATATATATATATATATATATATATATAAGAAAAAAGCAGAGAAAACAAATATAAATTAGATTAAACTCTTTCAACAGAGCATTTCGTCACGTTTAGCAATCCCATGAAACGAGCAGAACTGAACTAAGAAGGAAATAAAACCTTTTATTTCACTTGTCTTCCCAGAAGATGGAATACTGAGTAACATTACAGCAATAGGTTGGCGTCGCAACCGGAAGGAACTACGTATTGGCCGTACGCAACACACTGACCCAGTTGTTGCAACGTACAACTCGTGAAATTCATAGAGAAAGACTCACAAACGTATACGTGACTCAAATCGAGGCCAGACTCACAAACGTATGCGGGACTCAAATCGAGGCCGTAATGAAAATGCTGAAACGTTTTGGCTGACTTGGGACGTCAGCGACAAGACCCGTTTTCTATACTGCCTACGTATACTGACGGGGGAGACTATCGAGGTATATCCCGTTACGAAATTCCTGACAAGATTATCTTTCTTTTTTTAATTACAGAGTCGCTGCTGGGGTCACATGCTCAAATATAGTTTAAAGAATAAATAAATATAGTTTTGGTTAATTTATTTCCAATGATAAAGCAGTAAACGATGCAGGTTTTAAAATTTAAACGATACAAACACAGCGGAGATCTACTCGTACTTATAAACAATTTAGCTTCAGAGATCTGCCGATAAGTATTATAGCTTCAAATTCTTGTGCATTACATATCCCTTCGGACATTTATTACCTAATACTGAAATTAACACACGTCTTATTATTTTACAATGAGTATTACAAATAAAGACACACTTTAATAAGAAAACTTTCTAACGGCATACGAAAAAATATCGTCACGTGACCAAGATCGATAAATTTTAAAATTCTGCCAACCAAACGGATATAATATTCCTTTAAGCGACAACAACTATGTATGAATGAGTGACGCAAATTCGTGCAGAGGACGTTACTGTGACGTAACCTTGACGTACCAGACCTTTGATGAAACGGTGATGTCACAGGACGGCTTTGTACTGACGCCTTAATACGTATAAAGTCCTTTTATTTATCGTACTCGCTCTCTCTCTCTTATATATATATATACATATACATGCGTACATGTATATGTATGCATGTATGTATAAGTATTTATGAGAGAGAGAGAGCGCACGATTAAAAAAAAGCTTATACGTATCACGACGCAGTGCGAGGTAACATTCTGTGACGTCACCGTTACGTCACTGAAAGAAACCGTTATGAGATGTAATAGCCACGCCTTAGCGGCGTCATCTGCAGGAAACCGCTAAGTTACTTGCCATACGCAGTTTAGTATACGTATATATATATATATATATATATATATATATATATATATATATATATATATATATATATATATATATATATACATGTATATATATATATATATATATATATATATATATATATATATATATATATACATACATATATATATATACAGTATATATACATATATTCTATACATTACATATAAATAATATCCATACATACACACACACACACACACTATATATATATATATATATATATATATATATATATATTTATATGTTTATATATATTTTATATATATATACAGTATATATGTGTAATATATATTGCATATAAACATGGGTTTTAACCCTGTATGTATCCACCTTTGCGGCGTATTTAGGACAAGTGCGTTTGGGATGACCGTAAAAACATAAACAAAAGACTGTAAATATCATAAAGATAATGACCCCCAAGAAACATTAGTCCGAGGTAACGACCCCCGAATACCCTCGTGGGTCACTATCTAGGAAAGATCCCATTTATGTATATATGTGTGTGTGCGTGTATAATATTATATATATATATATATATATATATATATATATATATATATATATATATATATATATATATATATAGTACATATACAGTTGAGGAAAGGGAGGAGGAGGAGGAGGAGGAGATAGCTCACTCAATATCATCAAAAGAGGAAGTTTTTTTTTAATATTCGTAACATCCTCACACCCAATACCTTTATGATTGCATAGTAATGAGGAGATGATATACTAACTAGACACTAAACATACTAACTAGTCATTTATCTAAGAAAACACAGTACCTGAGATAAAAATATATTAATTACTCAAGATGAAAAGTTGGATTAACTTGTACTCATGAGTTAAAATTTGCTCATCAAAATACAGTTATCAAATTGAAAAGAACAAGGGCAGTATTTTTTAAAAATAAAGTATACAATTCATTAATTTATATATAGATTATTACGGATCTGCAGAATCCACAATCGAGATAAAATACCTTACATACAAAAAGAACAAGAAAAGCATTGCTATGACAGATGTTATTATTGTCGTAATTTTTCTACTGTGACAGCTGCCTCAGCATTGCTGATTCGAAATGGAATATTCTTTATACGACATATAGTGTTCCTGTAAAGCAAGAACTGGATTACGCTAGTTAACAAGAAGTCCATTAGAAGCACTAGACTGACCATAAAGTTATGTCTTGACATCATCCTAGAAGACAGATAATGAATGTAAATGATGGTCATGTGTATTCTGTATATGAGACAGAGATGACTGACGCAAGAGTAGGAGGAGTTTGTGAATGCTTTTGGAAATTATCGTTCAGGGCAATTAAGAGGTTGCAGTCTGAAAAAAAATACACTGGGAGCTTATCACGGGTGCATTTTCCCGAGATGCAACCGAGTACCGAGACCTTTCCCTGGAAAAAGCGGGACGCCATATCTTTAAAACTAACCACAGAATTTTCATGAAAATAATCATGTTTTCCATACCCAAATTACTTAGGAGTACCTAATCGAACCTAACCTAACTTAACCTAGGAGCATGGCAAGAAAACTGGGGCTGGTGCAATACTAGCACGCATCTCAGGAATTTGCATCGAGGGTACGGTGAAGCATGACTGAGTGGCTAACCAAGGTGAGTAAGGTAAGTCTGGATGAGGGAAAGCTTCAGAAGGAACGCATGACAGGAAGGAATAACTGTTCTTTCCGTGTTATAATTATAATATAAGGGAATGTTTCCGGTAGGATTTTGAAGAATAGTACGTGCTTGGAATAGGGAGACTCATGTGTTTAGGAACCAGTGACGAAAAAGTTTGAAAGTAAAGAAACACCCTGTTAGTGGGAATGTGCTTTTAATACCAAGATGTACTAGAATAATACCGCTGCCTTTCATGGTATAACTTCAGAGAGATTCGAAGTCCACCAAAATAAAAATAAAAAATAACTAAAACCTGGAATAAGCATATGACAGAATTAATAGAGAGGCAATGTAGAGGGTATCGAGTATGTATGATACATTCTATAAGTTGTTAGGAGCAATAAAAAAACCTTTTACTTTTAAGTGAAGAGTGCTAACATTTCTAGGTGGAATAGTGACTGGTTTGGTGTGGGAATAAGACTGAGACAAGTGCGTTATGTCTCTGTAGCTGCTGAGTATATTTATGAATGGAGAGAAGTGAGGAGTCAGAAAAAGGACAGCAGATGTAGGTGCAAAGTTGTGGCATGAAAATGCAGGCTCAGATTGGAACATGGAATAACGGATGATCGCAGATGATGCAGTATTAATTTGGATAGTGAAGAAAAATGGCAAAAACCTGTGAGTTTGAAAGTGTATGAAAGAGGAGAGCGTTCATAGTAAATGTAATCAAGAAAGATTATGAGAATAATTAGGATCCAGGAAGATGGAGCAATGAATGTTAACACAGGTCGTGACAAAACAGATGCAGTTCGGTGAAACCAGGAAGGCAGTAGGAACCACGCGAGAGAATGGGAAGAAACCCTACGTATTTATGGAAGCGGTGGTTGGAATATATGAAGGAATTGTTCAGCCATTCTCATTTATGGAAGCGAAGTTTTGATGATAAAATGAATAAATGAAAACGGTCGAAGCTATAAAATTTTGTTTTCATACCATATATTTAAGAAAAACTGAAGTGAGAAATGCTGAGAGAAGTATAAGTGGAAAAAGGTGAGTGCAGGTGAACGCAAGAATCATATTGCTCCAAGGTGATTCAGTCATGTGGGAAGAATGGAAGATGAAAGAATGGAGGATGAGTGAATGGAGGAAAAAAAGTCAGGGGTTAGGAGGAAGGAGGGAGAGGAAGACCTAGAAATGGTTGGATAAATGAATGGGGTATTGTGATAAGAAAAGGCCTCGGCATCCACGAAGCTAATGTGCTCCTGTAGCATTCAGAGGAATGACACAGGGTGTAGAGGGGGTTAACGTGCTGCTGATGAGCCTCCTGAGCAGGTGTTTACGAACCTAATTTTGTGGAAGTTTTCTGCACAGGGGTCTATCCACGATTCAGCAACTGGAGTAGGAGTGAGGCAAGGAGCATTGCCTGTCTTTTATGG
>NC_089784.1:33718069-33730569 GCF_040412425.1 Macrobrachium rosenbergii
CCCCCCAACCCGGACAGTGCTCCCCGGGACGGACTGCCCCCCCACGCCCACCTTGGTTACGCCACTGCGTATATGACACCAAAGAACAGTCAAGTTTAAAATCACAACAGTGGAGAGGCCTTGCAGGCACAAAACTGCTACTGCATCAAGGGCAGTGTGTCAGTAAAATGCAACAGTGTTCTTCCTGTCTCGTAGGTATTTCTCGACGTTATAAGATGCACATCCATCACGATATTCACGACAGCTTTTTGAATTGCATATAGAATTTAGGCCAAAGGCCAAGCACTGGGACCTATAAGGTCCTTCAGCGCTGAAACGGAAATTTATAGTAAAAGGTTTGAAAGGTGTAACAGGAGGAAAACCTCGCAGTTGCACTATGAATCAACTGTTAGGAGAGGGTGGAAAGTAAGATGAAACAAAGAGAATATGAAAGGAGGTACAGTAAAAGGAACGAAAAGGGGTTGCAGCTAGGGGCCGAGGCCACACTGCAAAGAACCTTAAGTAATGCCTACAGTGCACCGCATGAGGTGCACTACGAGGACGATAGCTTTTTGGGTGTAGGTCAGACAGGGTAGTGACGACACACGTTATTCATCAGCTCTCGAATCCTGACTGGCTGGTCTTGTTCAGTGATCACTCACTCCAATTCGGATTTTTTACAGTATCTCGGGAGGTTGAAAAAAAGACAAGAGTAAACGAAACAAGAAAAAAATAAATAAATAAATAAAATAGTAAAAAATATAAGTTAATAAACATAAATAAAAACAACAAATTAAAAATTATGTAAAACAAAATAAAAGTAAAATAAAAAATAAATAAAAAAGAAATGAATGAAATCAAGACTAAAATAAATGAAAATAAGAATAAATACAAATTAAAATAAATGAAAAAAACAAAAATGAAAACAGAAATAACTAATAAAATTAAATAAAAACAATATTAAAAAATAAATAAAAACAAAAAACTCAAAGTAAATAAAAATAAATAAAAATGGAGTAAGAATAAACAGAAGGAAAAATTTACTAAATGGAAAAAATACAACTAAAAATAAAGAAATAAAATAAAAATGAATATCCCTCTTAAATTTTATTTGAAGCTGTTTAGGTCCTCCAATTTCTTCGGGAACGTCTGTTAAATCGTCTTAAGGGATACCTGACTCTGCATTGCAATCGCTGTACATTTGGCTTTCGCTTTATCGCCATATTCCTAAAGATATGGATAAGAGGTTTTCATTCGCTCATCAAAAGCAGGGATTTATACCTATGTTCTATTACCAAAATCTTAGCCTATTGATGTAACAGAAAGTAAGAGCAATCTGCAGTGTTTTCATCTTTATTATTATTATTATTATTATTATTATTATTATTATTATTATTATTATTATTATTATTATTATTATTATTATTATTATTATTATTATTATTACGAGCTTGTTGGCGTGCGCTACGCGTGCTTGAACCCGGGGCTGCTGTCTCCCCTACCCTACCGATCCCCTAGCTACCCCGAATCTCAATCTCATTTCAACCAAAACACCAGTCACCCCTGGGGGATTTTCTCCGCTATCACCAGGTCGCCCCATCGACAAATTAACCGAATGAACAAACTGCAATTTGTGCAGTAAATAGCGCAGTCCGCTCTCAGAGGCGCTCTGCTATTGACGGGAAGACTGGAAAGACTTTCAAAGTCAGAAGTCTCCCATACATATATAATTTTAGGCCAAAGGTCAAGCGCTAGGACCTACGAGGTCATTCAGCGCTGAAAGGAAAACTGAGAGTAAAAGGTTGCAAAGGAGCAGCAGGAGGAAAACCTCAAAGCAGTTGCACTATGAAACAATTGTTAGATGAAGGTGGAAAGTAAGATGCAAGAAAGAATATGAAAGGAGGTACGGTAAAAGGAAAGAAAAGGGTTGCAGCTAGGGGCCAAAGGGACGCTGCAAAGAACCTTAAATAATGTCTATAGCGCACTGCATGAGGTGCACTGACGGCACTACCCCCTATGGGGTGAGGAGTCTCCTAGCGGTGCCCACAGTGGGGATGTATGTTTGTGAACACAAAAGTCTTCGAAAAAGTCTAAATCACCACCATCACTATTTTGAAGGTGAAAGAAATGAAATGTAGATTAACCTTTTGCTTTAAAAGGTCTAAAAAAAATTTTTTTTTAACTAGCACCAATTATACCCCTCAATATTTTAGACTAAATCACCATCACCGCTTTTTTTTTTTTTTTTTTTTGAGGGTGAAAGGTATCAAATACAAATTAACCTTTTACTTTAAAGGTCTAAGACGAAAATTTTGTTTTTGCTTTAAATAAAAATCTATTATACTGTCAATATTTCCAAAAGCCTAAATCACTATCATCACTATTTTTCTGAGAGTGAAGGAAATCAAATACAAGTTAACCTTTTACTTTAAAAGGTCTGCAACATAAAACTTCGTTTTTCATTTCAATAAACATCGATTAAACTCACTCATTTTTTCCAAAAGTCTAAATTACTATCATCGCTATTTTTTTTTATATAAGCATTGATTATGTTCTCTCATTCTTTCCAGAAGTCTAAATCACTATCATCACCATTTTTTTTATGGTGAAAGAAGTCAAAAGGCAGATTAATCATTTACTTTAATAGGTCTCTGCCAAAGTTTTACTTTTTATTTAAATAAACATCATTATACTCTCATTTTTTTTCAAAAGTCTAAATCACCATCATCACTATTTTGATGTTGGAAGGAATAAAATGCAGAACATTTTACCTTAAAAGGTACACGACAAAATTTTCTTTTCTTTTTAAATAAACCTCAATTACACTTTCAAGTTTTTCCAAAAGTCTAAATCACTATCATCACTATTTTTTTGAGGGCTATATAAATCAAATTCATATTAACATTTTGCTATAAAAAGTCTGGAACAAAAATTTTGCTTACTTCTTTTAAGAAACATCAATTATATTCTCATATTTTTTCAAAAGGTTAAATCACTATCATCACTATTTTAAAAACATCAATTATATTTTCATATTTTTTCTGAAGTTTAAATCACTATCTTCATTATTTTTCGGGTGAAAAAAATCAAATGCAAATTAATCATTTACTTTAAAAGGTCTACGACAAAAAATTTGTTTTTATCTTAAACATCTATTATACTCCAATTTTTTTTTTTAGAAGTCTAAATCACAATCATCACTATTTTTCGGGTGGAAGAAATCAACTACAGACTAACCATTAATTCTAAAACGTCAACAATGAAAAACTGTTTTTCTTTTAAATAAAAATCATTTAAAAAAATTTTTTCTTCATTATAAATACGAGCTATCAGAAGAATTTTTCTATTATGAATCGATACTTTTAAACCTCCTTAAGATAATTTTTCACTGAAAATACAACCAATTGGATCATTTTGTATTAAAAAAATTACCCATATTTCAGAAGCCGAATACCATATATTTTTGGGGAATTTATAAACACTGAAACTGTAACAAAACTCGGTTAAAACTTTAACAGTCTTCAGTAAAATTATGAAATTTAACCCAATAACTTCACGTCTAGAAGTCTTGAAAAAGAAGTCTTGAGACGGACGGAAAGAATTAGAATTTTTAGTTTTCTGTAAAGAAAACTATTATAGAGATGGCTATTTGTCTGTCCGTCCGCAACTTTACTGTCCGCCCTCAGATCTTGAAAACTACTGAGGCTAGAGGAACACAAATTGGTATGTTGATGATCCACCCTCCAATCATCAAACATATCAAATTGCAGCTCTCTAGCCTCAGTAGTTTTTATTTTATTTAAGGTTAAAGTTAGCAATGATCGTGCGTCTGGCACCGCTATAGGTGCCAACAACACAGGCCACCATCGGACCGTGCCTGAGAGTTTCATGGGTCGTGGATGACAGTTTTATGGGCCGTGGCTGAGAAACATTAATTATACTCTCGATTGCGCCGAAGAAACTTCGGCGCATTTTTTACTTGCTCTTTCTTCCGATTTCTGGATTCCTAACCACAGCAGAAATAAATAAGGATAAGAAATACGAGTCTAAACACTCATGTTACCCCGGAACCCAAATAGGACCCTGAAACGTCGGAATCTAAAGACAAAAAAAAAAATCAAATTAAAGAAACAACACAATTGATCTAGGCAATTCAACTGCTTGGTCTCCAACAGTGAGAAATATGGCGAGTCTGCACACTCAAGTCATTGTCACTTTCAGAGCGTGTGTGTGTGTGTGTGTGTGTGTGTGTATTAGAGAGAGAGAGAGAGAGAGAGAGAGAGAGAGAGAGAGAGAGAGAGAGAGAGAGAGAGATGGATAAAAAGCTTTCCTAGCATACAATTTTGTTCTATTTTTTTCTCAAAGTATAAGGAGAGAGAGAGAGAGAGAGAGAGAGAGAGAGAGAGAGAGAGAGAGAGAGAGATTAATATACTTTCCTAGCGAGGAAATTTGACTTATCTTTCAAAGTAGAGAGAGAGAGAGAGAGAGAGAGAGAGAGAGAGTAATATACTTTCCTAGCAAAGGAATTCTGACTTACCTATGTCTCAAAGTAGAGAGAGAGAGAGAGAGAGAGAGAGAGAGAGAGAGAGAGAGAGAGAGAGAGAGAGAGAGAGAGAGAGAGGACTGCGAGCGACAAGTCGTTCGGAGGCGTTCACATCACGCTCAAAAAGACTTCATTTAAATTTAGCGCAGAGAACCGAACAAACGAATTGAAACTGCATTTCAGCAACACGCTCTCTCATAATGTAATTCAAATCATGCTTGTCATTCTCCCTTCATTTCCACGCTGGTGAGGGGGTTGGGGTGAAAGATTAAGGGAGGAGGGGAGGAGGAGGGGGCGGGGGGGAGATTAAGCACAGTCGGTACACAGACGATGACGGCGAAGCGGAGGTCTCGAAACGCCTCGAATCAGTTGATTGAATCTCGTTGATAATTCATCATACTGACAAGTCTCAAAGCGGCAAAAAAAAAAAAAAAGGCGTCCAATCTCGGCCCCGAGAGATGGCGCTGGCATCTCCAAACTTCAACGGAATGACAAGCACAATACTCGATTATCTATTACTGGGACGGCGGCATCATTATGTTATCGCATAATTCCAGTATACCAGTACGTAATGAACATAGATATCCTTTTAAATATACAATGATATTATTATTATTATTATTATTATTATTATATTATTATTATTATATTATTATTATTATTATTATTATTATTATTATTATTATTATTATTATTATTATTATTGGAAGGAAGTAGACCCTATCTTAAGCTTGTCCTTTTCAACAGGATATATTATTATTATTATTATTATTATTATTATTATTTTATTATTATTATTATTATTATTATTATTATTATTATTATTATTATTTTTTTTTTATTATTATTATTCAGAAGCTGGGACGAGCCCACCACAGGAGCCACTGACTTGAGATTCAAGCTTCGAAAGAATATGGCGTTCACATTATAAATATTATTGTTATTCAGAAGCTGAACCCTATTCATATGGAACAAGCCCACCACAGGGGCCACCGACCTGAAATTCTTCCAAAGAATATGGTGTTCATTTGAAGGAAGTAACAGAAGGTACTAAGAAATACAGTGAGAGGAGATAAGTTATAAAAAAAAGAAAACAATTTAAGAAATAAATAGATGAAAATGTAAGTAAATTATCAACAAGAGGCATAAGGCCTTCCATTGCTTTATAAGGCATGGTCGAATTTTAATTTTAGTACTTTCTATTACTTGAGGTATTTCCTGTTTGATTATAGCACATAACACAAGTAATATTCAGATTCATATATAAGCAACCAATTTCAGTAAATATTTTTGGTGATATTACACATCAGCAAACATTCGACACCTTTCTTCGGAATAATAATAATAATAATAATAATAATAATAATAATAATAATAATAATAATAATAATAATATACAACCACCCAGGGGACACAAACACCATCCCCCACCAACAGAAAGGCTGCAGAAGGATGTGTAGGGGTACAATATCTGAAAACCAGTGAAGACGAGCGGCTAAGGAGTGCATGGGAAGAAGGACTGATAAAAGTAGACGAAGACCCACAAATATACAGAGACAGGAGAATGAAAAACAGAACAGAGGAATGGCACACCAAACCAATGCACGGACAGTACGTGAGGCAGACAAAAGAACTGGCCAGCGATGAAACATGGCAATGGCTACAGAGGGGAGAACTCAAGAAGGAAACAGAAGGAATGCTAACAGCGGCACAAGATCAGGCCCTAAGAACCAGATATGTCCAAAGAACAATAGATGGAAGTAACATCTCACCCACATGCAGGAAGTGCAATATGAAAGACGAGACCATACACCACATAGCAATCGAATGTCCGGCGCTTGCACAGAACCAGTACAAAAAGAGGCATGATTCAGTAGCAAAAGCCCTCCACTGGAGTCTGTGCAAGAAACACCAGTTAGCTTGCAGTAATAAGTGGCACGAACACCAACCTGAGGGAGTGATAGAAAACGATCAGGCAAAGATTCTCTGGGACTATGGTATCGGAACAGATAGGGTGACACGTGCCAATAGATCAGACGTGACGCTGATTGACAAAACCAAGAAGAAAGTATCACTCATTGATGTCGCAATACTATGGGACACCACAGTAGATGAGAAAGAAAGAGAAAAAACTGTCAAGTATCAAGACCTGAAAATCGAAATAAGAAGGATATGGAATACGCCAGTGGAAATTGTACCCATAATCATAGGAACACTAGGCACGATCCCAAGATCCCTGAAAAGGAATCTGGAAAAACTAGATGCTCGAATAGCTCCAAGACTCATGCAGAAAAGTGTGCTACTAGAAACAGCTCACATAGTGAGAAAAGTGATGGACTCCTAAGGAGGCAGGATGCAACCCGGAACAACACACTATAAAAAAAAAACACCCATTCGAATAGGATGACTGTGATACGCGAAAAAAAATAATAATAATACTTTCCAATGAACACCACATTCATTAGAAGCTTGGATTTCAAGTCAATGGCCCCTGTGGGCTTGTTCCATATGAATGAAGTTCATCTCGTAAATAATAATAATAATAATAATAATAATAATAATAATAATAATAATAATAATAATAATACTTTCCAATGAACACCACATTATTTAGAAACTTGAATTTCAAGTCAATGGCCCCTATGGGCTTGTTCCATACGAATGGGGTTCATTTTGTAAATAATAATAATAATAATAACAATAATAATAATAATAATAATAATAATAATAATAATAATAATAATAATAATTTCCCTGTAATCAAATTTCAAAGTAATTTACATTTCGTGACAATGACAATACTCATCTTCCAATTACGTTAAAAAAAAACGGAAGGTAAAACAAGCATGCGAACACTCTGATAACATGTTTCAAGTGTTTGCACAAATAAACTCACGCACGCAAATCACATACAGACAGAAGAATGTACAAATACTCGCCGACAACGAATAAAATGAATGACTGAACCGCTTTGACCAAAATCACCTCTCCTACAGCTTCCAATTAACCATTATTTTCGGGTATGATGCCCCACGCAGCGAAGGCATGAAGGTCGACCTCCTGACGAAGTAGTCTGTTGGCAACACTGATGCTGAGGACAGATAATACGATCGGCTCTCTATTGGTAAGATTGATGAAAAGCCTTCGGTTGTCCCGCTCGTCAGAATGTTTTGTTCTTTTTTAAATGGTTTGGCGTACTGCTGGGTCACTCTTACCCCAAAAAAAGTTCCTGATGGGGAATCTCTTTATTTTTGTAGAGTATTGTTGGGTCCCCTTACCCAAAAAAAGGGCCTCAGAGGAATTTCTTTATTTTTTGTACCATGTTTCTTTCGTATCTTTATCAAATACCATAATAGTAATCATAATCAGACTAAAATGAGAACACATAAATTCACTTTTCCGAACTGGAATATAGAAGTGAACAGGTTAGAAATGCTTCAATAATAAGGACCATGATGAATTGATCACTAGAGACAGAAAACGGATAAACTGGCTTTGATACTTAACAGTTGAGAACTTTTTGCATTCGCACAGCCGTCTTCATTTCGGACATATGATACCTTGTAGTTTGAAGAATCACCTGTTATACAGTACATATAAGACACCCTCCACCGCGATACATTAATTCACGAGAAAATTTAGAATATAGGATTTAGGCCAAAGGCCAAGCGCTGGGACCTATGAGGTCATTCAGCACTGAAAAGGAAATTAACAGTGAAAAGGTTTGAAAGGTGTAACAGGGGGAAAACCTCAAAGCAGTTGTACTATGAATCAGTTTTTAGAAGAGGTTGGAAAGTAAGATGGAAGGAAGAGAACATGAACAAAGGTACATTAAAAGGACTGAAAAGGGCTGCAGCTAGGGGTCGAAGGGACGCTGCAAAGAACCTTAAGTAATGCCTACAGTGCACCGCATGAGGTGCACTGATGGCACTGCCTCCCCTAGGGGACAAGAAAATTTAAGACGCTGGCTTGCTGAGCTATGACAAGACCTTGGGCAGTAAAATTTCATCCACTAGGGCAGGACAGATCATGATACACCTGATGTCCTACGAACCTGACTATTTACAGGTCCCGCTGCTTCTCCTTCACGCACTTCAAAATCACAACTCCTTAATACCTAAAAAAAAAAACATTAAAATCCTTTTTTATACTTTAAAACTAATCCACTTCCATACCACTTATAATTCATATGATACAGTAATTCTCCTCAAAAATTTTAAGCACTTGTGTATATATATATATACATATGTATATATATGTATATATATATATATAATTTATATATATAACATATATATATATAAACATTTATAGATATGTCCTTCAATTCCACATTAGCCATAGGAACTCCAGTGACCTGCGCTAGTACGGAGAGAGAATTATGCAAAGTCAATCCAAAGAGATGATTTGTTATAAAAAAAAACTGATACCTTAAGTAGTCTGCTTAGCAAACTACCATTTCATAAAAAAAGGAGAACGACAACCAACTAAATTTTATATATATGCATATATATATACTCGTATAATATATATAAAATATATATAAAATATATATAATATACACATATACAGTTTGTATGTATATATATATATATATATATATATATATATATATATATATATATATATATATATATATATATATATATATATACTGTATATATACATATATATATGTATGTATGTATAAACCACACAAAGATTAAAAAAGAATGGATTAAATTTTTATTTCAGTATATGTATTCAAAACATTATTATTATTATTATTATTATTATTATTATTATTATTATTATTATTATTATTATTATTATTATTATTGCTAAGAAATTCGCAATGTCATCATTAAACTGTTACATAATAAAAGTCGACAATCATATAAATATATTTCATTATTTGTAAAAGAAAATCCAAGACTTTTGAGCGCTTAAACGCAAACACTTAGGAGGAACACGAGAAGTGTTGTGTCTTTATCTTAATTTATTATTATTATTATTATTATTATTATTATTATTATTATTATTATTATTATTATTATTATTATTTCCCTCAGAGAAAGATACTCGCAAGTACATGAAGAACAAGCATTACCCTAAACAGAAAACACTTTCTTATCTATAATGGCTGAGTGGTCGTTTGATTGTTTTATATATTCCGTACTTTTGTCGTTGCAATGCTGAGCGAGGTCCACCATGCTCAGGTGAACTGGCTACTGGAAAGCCTGTGCAACGAATGAACTCTTCAACCTGCCTTAGTTTTCAACACGTAAAGAACAATAACAACATGAGATTCGTGAACAAGCAAGTAAAATATGTGGCGAATTTTCTTTGGCGAAATCGAGTTTTCTGTACAGCGTACAATCAAGGCCACCGAAAACAGATCCATCTTTCGGTGGTCTCGGTATAATGATGACGGCCCATGAAACTTTAACCAAGGCCCGCTGGTGGCCTGTCCTGTATCGTTGCCAGAAGCACGATTATGGCTAACTTTAACCTTAAATAAAATAAAAACTACTAAGGCTAGTGGGCTGCAATTTGATATGTTTGATGACTGGAGGGTGGATGATGATCATACTAATTTGCAGCCCTCTAGCGTCTGTAGTTTTTAAGATCTTAGGGCGGACAGAATAAAGTGCGGACGGACAGACAAAGCCACCACAATAGTTTTCTTTTACATAAAACTAAACGCCTACAAATGGCCAAGCAAAAGATTGACTGACTGATTGATTTATGGTAAGTGAAACTGGCGTCGCAACATCTTAGGTTATTGACACAAAGACGCCAAGTCCCCGTAAGATGGTTGAGACATCGGTGCACCTCACGCGGTACACTGTCGGCATTATTTAAAGTTCTTTGCGGCGTTCGTTCCTTTTACTAAACCTCCATTCATATTCGCTTTCTTCCATCTTACTTTCCTCCACCCTCTCCTAACAACAGATTCATAGCACAACTGCGAGGTTTTCCTCCTGTTACACCATTAAAGCCTTTTTACTCTCAATTTCCCTTTCAGTGTTGAATGACCTCATGGGTCCCGGCGCTTAGCTTTTGGCCTAAATTTTATATTTCATTTCCATAAGGGACCACGTAGAGACTATCTGGTAAGACAGAAAAAAAACTTGATCAGCTGACAACAAAATACACTGACGCCCAAAATCTTCTAACAAAGACAAGCAAATGTATTTTGTGAGAACAATCACAGAATATCCTTCACGTACACCGCCTAAAAAAGAATACTCCTCCCTTCCCACCCACCCACCCCCACCACCTACCCCCCCTTCCCAATAGCTAAGACAGACGATTCCAGAAACTGCGATATAACAAGAGAGAGAAAAAAGGGGGGGCAGCTATTGGAAAATCATCCGATGACATAAGAGCTTCAACCTCGGAGAGATAATTTACGAAGAGCCGATACAAAGAAAACAAAAACAAAAAAAAAAAACACTCGAATTTCCTCGCTTATTTACGACCATGCAATACGAGGAACGGCGGCAGGGGGGTGGGGGTAGGGGGGGGGGAAGTAAGGTAGAAATTAATGGGGAATAGTCCTGATAACAGAAGCGCCGCCAAGTGCGCAACGTATTATTGGCTTGCGTAATCGTTGTCAATTTTATCATCCTTCCTTTCGTCAATTCCTTTTTTTTCCTATCAAAATAAATCTTTATTCTTACAGTACATTCAGGAGATGAAGTTAAATGGAAACGTACTGGAAATGACCTCTGTATCACTCAACAGGAGGACATTGGAAGGGAATGGAACAAAGGGAGGATGTATAGATGCTTATTACTTTGTTACGAAAACCAACTGTTACCTAATTAGAACTGGATTTAACTAAGGTATTTATCTCACTTTATATATATATATATATATATATATATATATATATATATATATATATATATATATATATGTATGTATGTATGTATGTATGTATGTATGTATGTATGTATGTATGTATGTATCAACTAAAAAATTCCCCTTCGGTAACATATATAAAATATGTATGTATGTATGTATGTATATATGTATGTATGTATATACATATATATATACACAATTTCACTATTTACCCGAGGTGAGAGACAGTTTGGTCTCTAAAATATAGCCTTTACTTTCTACATTTTGGCGTTTTTATGGGCTCCTTATATTTGACGGAATTCTGTTTTAACAGAAAATATTTCACAGTCACATATATGTACATATATATTTATATGCATGTCTATATATATGTATATTTACATATATATTTATGTACTGTACATTTACATAATATATAGAATCCTTTTTCTTTTCGTATCAAGCCATCCTCAAACATCTTGGTCAGTCTAGGAGGCAAAATTCCACTTGCCCGAGACTCACTTTTACACCAAACTAGTCATTCTCCTGCCTACATACTGAGACACACACAAGCTTTAGGTAATTACAATATCTATCCTCATACACTTCACATTGCCCATCTGCACACTTCTATTGCAACTGGCATTCCAATCTATTATTGCACCTACTCACTGGATATTTCAACCCTTCAAATTTTTTTTTTTTTCAAACTTATTACAGAATTACAGTTTGACTGTATTTCATAAATTAGCTCGTCAATATACTGGCGGTTAACAGTGATAGAGCAGATATGCTTTATACTTTTATACTTTATATACATCCCAATGCAATCATTAACAGTGATACAGCAGATATGCTTTATACTTATATGCTTTATACTTTTATACTTTATACATCCCAATGCAATCATTAAAATTCTTTCTTTCATCAGCCTCATAAAAGCAGTCTCTATCAGATACCCCAAACACGTACAGACAAACATACGCACAAAAAACCAAATAATTAATTAAGCAAGCATAATAACTAATGGGTCTTCTCTCATCTCATGCCAGATATATATTCCGCATAACAACAATACCTCATTAAAGTCCTTTAACGTTTGTAACAAGCTTCGTCGTCGACGTCATCATCTTCATCATTTTTACCA
>NC_089784.1:33738069-33778069 GCF_040412425.1 Macrobrachium rosenbergii
GCCCCACCTAGGCTCCCCCACTGATGGAATGCCAGCTACGCCACTGGTTGCATTTGTTATTCACGAATATAATCACATTTGTTTTTCAAAAATTTAATTACATTTATTATTCAGAATTACATGTGCTATTCACAAATTGAATCATTGGTTATTCACAAATTGAACTGCAGTCGTTATTCTCAAATATATTGAACTTGTTATTCACAAAATTTAATTACATTAGTTATTCCCAAACTGAATTACATTTCTTATTCACAAATTGAATTGCATTTGTTATTCACAAAATTTAATTACATTAGTTATTCCCAAACTAAATTACATTTCTTATTCACAAATTGAATTGCATTTGTTATTCACAAATCGAATTGTATTTGTTATTCACAAACTGAATTACATTTGTTATTCACAAATCGAATTGCACTTGTCATTCACAAACTGAATCACATCTGTTATTCACAAATCGCATTGCATTTGTTATTCACAAATCGCATTGCACTTGTCATTCCCAAACTGAATCACATTTGTTATTCACAAATTAAATTACATTTGTTATTCATAAATTGAATCAACTGTTATTCACAAATTGAACTGCATTCGTTATTCACAAATATACTGACATTTACTATTCACAAAATTTAATTACATTAGTTATTACCAAATTGAATTACATTTTTTATTCACAAATCGAAATGCATTTTTCATTCCCAAATTGAATTGCATTTATTATTCACAAACTGAATTACCTTTGTTATTCCCATATTGAATTATATTTTTCATTCGCAAATCCAACTGCATTTGTCATGCACAAATTGAATTACATCTGTTATTTACATATTGAATTATATTTGCCATTCACAAATCGAATTGCATTTGTCATTCACAAACTGAATTACATCTGTTATTCACAAACTGAATTATATTTGTCATTCCCAAATTGAATTACATTTGTTATTCAAAAACTGAATTACAATTGTTACTCCCATATTTAATTATATCTTTTATTCGCAAACCGAATTGCACTTGTCATTCCCAAATTGAATTACATCTGTTACTCTTAAAATGAATTATATTTGTCATTCCCAAATTGAATTACATTTGTTATTCACAAACTGAATTACAATTGTTATTCCCAAACTGAATTACACCTTTTATTCGCAAATCTAAGTGCACTTGTCATTACCAAATTGAATTACATTTGTTATTCACAAACTGAATTATATTTGTTATTCGCAAATCGAATTATAACCGAAAAACATATAGCGTACAAAATGGCAATCAATTTCTACATCCAATTCGTGAATTCATGCCAGTGCATTCAATATACATAATGTATGAGCATTCATACACAAACACAAAAAATGTATTATTTTTTTTTTATCTAGGACAGTGGTTCTTAACCTTTTTATTATTACGCCCCCCCTAAGAGTTGGTCCTTCCCTCCACGCCCCCTCTAAGAGTTGGTCCTTCCCTCCACGCCCCCTCTAAGAGTTGGTCCTTCCCTCCACGCCCCCACCCCTTGCATCTATGAGTAAAATTCCCTCCCAGATTTAAAGGAAAATGAAAAAGAGAAAGAGAAGGGGTGTTTTTATTCTTTTTGGACTGAATTAGTGAGATACTTGACACTGCTTCTCAGCGATTCCTGCTAAGAGAATAACGAATATAATTAGAGAATTTTTAAGTTTTCCCTAGGGCTTGCGCGCCCCCACCCCCTGAAAATTGCTGACGCCCCCCAGGTTGAGGACCGCTGATCTAGGATGTGTTTATGAATGAAACCTGAGTCGTTGACATAACTATCATAACCAAGTTACTTCTCTTAAGTTTATGAGAAGAAGCCAGCTTGATTAACTTATTACCATATCATAGTGAACATCCGTTTTATCTGACGACTCGGTTACTCGGACCTCTAATGGTAATTCTCTGCTACACATTTCTCAAAATAAAATCTGCAGAAGATAAAAGCGGATGTCCCACAATTACATCTATTCACTGACAGCTATAATACTTTCATTCATACAATTATCAGAATTTCTGTGTACACCATAAGGTGTACACAGAAATTCATCATAAAACAAGAAAATACATTATGTTTAAATAAACACAAGAGGGGGGAAAACATGGGGAAAGTAAGTCAATATATGCGACAGTCTGAGCACAACTTACAAAATACAAAAGTGGATTTTTGTTATCGAACCTGTACGCCTATTCGAATGAGGTGAACAGGACCAAGAGTGATCACTATACTATGTGTTGGAAAGGAATGGAATACAAAATTTAGGCCAAAGGCCAAGCGCTGGGACCTATGAGGTCATTCACTGCTGAGAGGAAAATTGCGAGTAAAGAACGCTTTGAAGGTGTAACATAAGGAAGACCTCGCAGCTGCACTATGAAACAACTGTCAGGAGAGGGTGGAGAGTAAGATGGAAGAGAGAGAATACGAACGTAGGTACAATACAAGGAATGAGAGGGGTTGCAGCTAGGGGCCGAAGGAACGCTGCAAAGAACATTAAGTAATGTCTACCGCGGACCACGTGAGGTACACTGACGGCGCTACCCCCACGGGGTATACTGCCAATGATAATTTTTTATCAAGTTTACAAAAGAGGAAAGATCATCATATTAGCCACTTCAAAGAAATCTGCGAACGTACTGCTCTCTCCATTACGAAACAGAGGACCAACCCTGATATTTACTATCATAGCGCAATAGTGAGCGTCAAACGTCTTGCCTACTGCTTCTCAGAAATCGAGCGTTAGCAACTTGCTATGAATTTCCTCTTTTCTTTGGCAACTTGTACGGGCCCAGTATTACAACAAAGATGAAAATATGGTAATAATAATGAAATATGATACATAAGCTATTTTAGGAGTATCGTAGGCCACTGCGAATGCGTCCCTGGGGAGCTTCGCGTCATCTGAAAGCTTAGGTACTCGAGGAAAATCCCATTCGCCAGTCATCGAAGGCGTACAGTCCGAAAACACGAAAGCGTTCTCCGAACTGGAATTTTAATCATTCGGACACAATTTAGAAGTAAATGTTCGTTCCTTTTATTATTATTATTATTATTATTATTATTATTATTATTATTATTATTATTATTATTATTATTATTATTATTATTATTATTATTATTATTATTATTATTATAAAAAAATACTCATAGATGCATGATTCTTAAAATGGAGAGACAAATCCATAGCTATGTATACGCATTAAAGATAAAACAGTACAGAGCGCTTTCGGGAATCTGTTAGTTCCCTTTTTCAATTGAAAAGAGGAACCGGACAGATTCCCGAAAACTATCTGTACAGTTTTACCTTTCAATATACATAAATGTGGATTTGTTTCTCCATTATTATTATTATTATTATTATTATTATTATTATTATTATTATTTCAGTAGATGAAACCTATTCGAATGGAACAAGCGCACCAAAGAAGCCATTGACTTGAAATTCAAGCTTCCAAAGAACGTTGGTTTCACCCTCCCAAAGCAGACCCCACACTGCAGCAGTGTCTGATCATGATACAGAGCCAGTGATTTTTCATCGCCCTGGGAACTTAAATTTTACTCATTCTGAAACAACTTAGAAGTAAATGCTGCTTTTTATTATTATTTTAGATTACCTTGGAACTGGAATTTACTCATTCTGAAACTGTTAAAATTAAATGCTGTTTCTTTTGATTATTTTTCATTACCTTATAACTGGAATTCACCAATTTTGAAAAAAAACGTAAAACTGAATCCCGTTTCTTATTATTATTTTCATTACTTTGGAATTGGAATTTTACTCATTCTGGTACAATATACAGTAAATGTTTTTCCTTTTGAATATTTCTTTTTATTACTTTGGAACTGGAATTTACTCATTCTGAAACAATGAAGAAGTAACTGCTGTTTATTGTTGATTATTTTCATTACTTTGAAATTGGAAGTCACCAACTGTATTATTATTATTATTATTATTATTATTATTATTATTATTATTATTATTATTATTATTACTTAGATGATGAGCCCTATTCATATGGACCAAGCTCACTAAAGGGGTCACTGACCTGAAATTCAAGCTTCCTAAGAATATGGTGTTCCTTGGAAAGAAGTAACGGAAGCTATTAGGAAATACAGGAAGAAATCAGTTGTCAAAAAAGAAAAAAACGTATAAACCAAAAAGAAAAAAACATATAAACCAATTAATATAAAATAATACAAACGTAAGTAAATTGTTAAAACAGAAGGAGACTTGTTTTAGGGTAGTAATGCATTGCATCTTCGCTTGAACATCTGAGGTTCAAACTCTACAATTCAGAGGTAAATGTGTTTCTTTCTAATATTTTTCATTACTTTTGAACCAGAATTTACTCATTTTGAAACACTGTAGAAGTAAATGTTTCTTTTCATTATTTTTGTATTATTTCTATTTCTGTTCCATCAAACCATGGCGACAGACGTTTGACATGAATTCCTTGAACTACGATTCCCAAAACTGATATAATATAGAAGTCAAAATGTTATATTTATTATTTTTGCTAACGTTCCACTAAATGTCACCTCATATGATGACACCCTTATACCTGGAAAGCCCCTTAACCAGGTTACTGCGGTGAACTTGAGTGCGCACTACAAAATCTGTTCTCAAGAAAAGTTAGCTATTGTGAGAATGCAAGATTCTCAGTCATGCGAGTGAATCACCCAATATCATCTGTCCTCCCGCTGCATATGATTTCAAGCGCTAACCAATTCTCCTTTTTTCCCATTTCTAATTTTCTGTAAAAGAAAACTATCGAGACGTATATTTGTCTGTCCGTCCGCACTTTTTCCTGTCCGCCCTCCGATCTTAAAAACTACTGAGGCTAGAGGGCTGCAAATTGGTGTGTTCATCATCCACCCTCCAGTCATCACACATACTAAATTGCAGCTCTCTAGCCTCTTCAGTAGTTTTTATTTTATTTAAGGCTAAAGTTAGCCATGATCGTGCGTCTCACAACGCTTTAGGTGTCAACAACACAGGCCACCACCGGGCAGTGGCTGAGAGTTTCATGGGCCTCGGCTGAAGCCGAAGAAACTTCGGCGAAGTTTTCACTAGTTTAATTTTAATCTCAGAAAGAAAGCAATGTCACTTCCAACTTTCCTGAAATCTCCATCAGTTCCACCACTGGACATCAAAAAATGACTTGCCCTTAGTGTTTGAGCACATTACAGTACGTCCTTGGAACAAAGGTGTGCTATTTAAAACTCCTAAATCAAGACTTTACTTATAAAATATCACTCGGGTTGCCTATAGATATGATGTCCAATTCTCTCTTGCCAAGAAAAATTTTTAAAAATGCGCCAAAGTTTCTCTCGGCGCAAACGAGTTTTCTGTACAGCTTATAATCACGGCCGCCGAAAATAGATCTATCTTTAGGTGGTCTCGGTATAATGCTGTATGAGCCGCGGCCCATGAAACTATCAGCCGGCAGAGGTGGTCTGTATTGTTGCATTGCCAGAAGCACGATCATGGCTAACTTTAACCTTAAATCAAATAAAAACTACTGAGGAAAGAGGGCTGCGATTTGGTATGTTTGATGATTTTAGGGTGGATCATCTACATACTAATTTGCAGCCCTCTAGCCTCAGTGGTTTTTAAGATCTGAGGGCGACAGAAAAAGTGCGGACGGAGAGACAAAGCCGGCACAATAGTTTTCTTTTCAGAAAACTAAAAAGTTAAGTCAAAGTTACTTTCTACGAATTAAAACAGAATCTTCATAGTAAGAAAACAGCTCAAAGAATTGTTATGTTAATGACACAGCTCTAACTTCCAACCCTGACTTATAATAATAATAATAATAATAATAATAATAATAATAATAATAATAATAATAATAATATCATCTTAGAAGATCCTCTTTAGGGAGAAGATTTGTACTCGTTTTCGGGTATAAATATTCCCTGCGTGTACCCCTGGTACCATTCACCTCCTCTCAATGGTAGCGAGGCCTCCCGAAGACCCGAAATAATGAATGAACTTCTGACAGCTGCTTCACAAATTACCTGCTAAAACAAAATTATACGCAAAGTAGAGAAGGCGAAATATAAGCTCAACGGCATGCAGAGTGCCATTCTTTTCAACGAATAATAATAATAATAATAATAATAATAATAATAATAATAATAATAATAATAATAATAATAATAATAATAATAATAATAATAATAATAATAATAATAATAATAACAATGGAGAAACAAATCCACAGTTGTGTATACGTACTACATATACATAACTGTCGATTTGTTTCTCCATTTGAAGACGTAAATGGGGTTGACTAATAATCCTTCACCCAACTTTTAAGGACACGTAAAGCATTCTAAAAACCTATTACATTTCCTGATGTCACATCCTGGCAAAAGTCAATTATAGAAATTACATAACATAAAAATCCCATTAATCAGAAATTTGAGCATTACATGGAAGATAAACAATGTTCGTCACTTGCGGTAATATTCTTATGTACTCCCGTCGCCAAAGAACCGAGCGAGGGGATATTTCAAAATTATATGGGGAAAAAATGGTGCCTTGATATTCTCAGAAAAATAGGACGTTGGATCTCTTGAAATATAAGAGTTTCAGACCTTTTAATAAACAACCTTTTCTGACACATTTTCTGCTTAAAAGCTTCTCAAAATATAAAACCCAGAATAGTATTTGAAAACTTTTGACTTCTGACTAAAAACCCCGCTAGACACCATCTTGTTAATAATAATAATAATAATAATAATAATTATTATTATTATTATTATTATTATTATTATTAGTTAATAATAATAATAATAATAATAATAAATTATTATTATTATTATTATTATTATTATTATTATTATTGCAACAATTATACTAGGCGCTTGTATATGTAATTCGTCCTTGCAACAATTATGCGTGATGTCCCTATTTGGCAACACATACTAAAAAAGTTCATACATACAGTATTAAAAAAATATTAAAGAATTCTAGCATGCTTCCATCAAGGATAAAACATTTTCACGCCGAACAGACCACGATAATCTGTAACAATAACAATAACAACTGTATTCTGTAGCAATGACGACTGAATTACGTAACAATAATAACTGTATTCTGTAACAATAACGACTGTATTCTGTGGCAATAGCAACTGAATTACATAACAATAATAGCTGTATTCTGTAACAATAACAACTGCATTCTGTTACAAAAACAATTGTATTCTGTAACAATAAGAAATGTATTCTGTTACAAAAACAACGGTATTCTATAACAATAACTGTATTCTGTTACAAAAACAATTGTATTCTGTAACAATAACGACCGTATACTGTTACAAAAATAACTGTATTCTGTAACAATAACAACTGTATTCTGTAACAATAACAACTGTATTCTGTTACAAAAACAACTGTATCCTGTAACAATCACTGTACTGCAACAAAAACATTGTATTCTGCAATTATAACTGTTCTGAGACAATATCAACTGTATTCTTTAACAACTGCATTAAGTACCTATAATGACTGTATTATGTAACAATAACGACTAAATTCTGTAACAATAACAACTGTATTAAGTAACATAACTATTATGCTCCGTAGCAATAATATCTGAATTCTGTAACAGAACAACTAAACTCTGTAACAATTACAACTGTATTCTGTAACAAAAACATTTGTATTCTGTAACAATAACATTTGTATTCTGTAACAATAACAACTGTATTCTGTAACAATAAATACTGTATTCTGTAACAATTACAACTGTATTATGTAACAAAAACAACTGTGCTCTGCAGCAATTACAACTGTATTCTGTAACAATAAATACTGTATTTTGTAACAAAAACAACTGTATTCTGTACAAAAAACTACTGTATTCTGCGAAGATCAAGGAGATTGTCGCAACTGCCTGTTGAATTTGGTATTACATAACACCCGAACCAGCACTTCCGTGATGGGCTGTTATCTTCTTGCCCCGCCCCCAATTTTTAAAAACTATTTCATAAGAAAACTACCCTCACTTTGCATTTTAACGTTAACACTGATGAGGAACACCGTTCAGGTGTTCGAAAGTCTTTGGTTTTTTTACATAGTAATATATTTACTATATAATTGTGGATTTTTATTACTCAGATTGTTTTTCACGAAATTGTGAATCCTTTAGCATTATTATTATTATTATTATTATTATTATTATTATTATTATTATTATTATTATTATAGGCTGTTAGGAAAATTTAAAATATAGAATCTTTTAATTTTTCTCCTTTTAACCACAAAAAAAAGAGGAAAAGCATATACAATTATTATTATTATTATTATTATTATTATTATTATTATTATTATTATTATTATTATTATTAGTATAGTAGACTGTTAGGAAAATTTCATATTAATATAGAATGTCATTTTTTCTCTTTTAGATATATAAAAAGAACAAAAGCACATACAATTATTATTATTATTATTATTATTATTATTATTATTATTATTATTATTATTATTATTATTATTATTATTATTATGGAACACTGTTAGGAAAATTTCAAATTAATATAGAATCTTTCAATTTTTCTCTTTTAAATATATAAAAAGAACAAAAGCATATGCAGTTGTTGTTATTATTATTATTATTATTATTTGAAAGGAGACCATGTTTTAGGGCAGTGTTGTTAAAAACAATTGTCGTTTCAACGCCATTAAGCCTATAGAGAGTTCTCTGTTCTTCTTATATTCTTCTCGTCTGCAGGAAGATGGTGTAACGAACTCTGCATTTCCAGTTATCTTCTATAATATCTCTCAAATGAACTCCACATTCTTAGGAAGCTTGAAAAGTCAGTGGCCCCTTTGGTGGGCTTGTTCCGTATGACTAAAGTTTATTAGCTGAATAATAATAATAATAATAATAATAATAATAATAATAATAATATAATAATAATCGCTGTTTCAACGGCATTAAGCTTATAGAGAGTCTTCTCTGTTCTTCTTATATTCTTCTCGTCTGCAGGAAGGTGGTGTAATGAACTCCCAAAGGACATGGAGAGATATTCAGCTTCCGATGTTTATCCACTCTTGCGTCTCGACGCATGCGCAGGTGGTCGTCTGTGAGAGAATGAATGAAATCACAAGGTGAACAGGTATTTACAGGTATAGAGGGAAGAAAGCTATCTTTCCGCCATAAACACCAGTTCACCTCGGGATTTCATTCATTCTCTCATAGATGACCAAGTGCGCATGCGTCGAGACGCAAGAGTGGATAAACACCTGAAGCAGAATATCTTTCCATGTCCTTTGGGAGTTCATTACACCACCTTCCTGCAGACATGAGGAATATAAGAAGAAGAAGAATAGAGATGACTCTCTATTAGCTTAATGCCTTTGAAAAAAACTAGGTAGGACTGATGAGGGATACGGAGTAGATCTGAAGTCTCTCCTTTTCGTTTGTAACTTTGTACATAAATATTTTTAACACTACTGTGGATTTTAATTCTCGATATTATAGCCTCGTTACAGGGTCGTCTTGTTTCATTATTATTATTATTATTATTATTATTATTATTATTATTATTATTATTATTATTATTATTATTATTATTATTCAGCAAATAAACGTTATTCACATGGGACAAGCACTCACCAAAGGAGTCACTGACTCGAAATTCAAGCTTCACAAGAATGTGATGTTCATTTGCAAGACAGTGTAGACGATAACTGGAAATACAGAAAGAAGAGAAGAAAGAAATACATACATACATAAGTACACAACAGGAGATATACAGAAAAAACATTGAGAAATTTCAAAAGCAAAGATAACAATATTGAACATCTACACAGTAAAATATTCCATAAATCAAACGACTACAGATGAAGGTAAACACAACACTCCGATGGAATACCTTCAGCTAATGTAAGCTCCTACAGCAGACGAGAGAGAGAGAGAGAGAGAGAGAGAGAGAGAGAGAGAGAAACAATCGTAAAGATAATCTCTCTCTCGTGATAAACATTCTCCTGAGAGAGAGAGAGAATATCCATGTAAAGATAATCTCACTCTCGTGATAAACATTCTCCTGACAGAGAGACAGAGAGAGAGAGAGAGAGAGAGAGAGAGAGAGAGAGAGAGAGAGAGATACCCATCGTAGAGATAATCTTACTCACGTGAGAAACTTTCTCCTGAGAGAGAGAGAGAGAGAGAGAGAGAGAGAGAGAGAGAGAGAGAGAGAGGGAGAGAGAAAGAGAGAGTATCCATCGTAAAGATAATCTTACTCCCGTGATAAACACTCTCCTGAGAGAGAGAGAGAGAGAGAGAGAGAATATCCACCGTAAAGATAATCTTACTCCCGTGATAAACATTCTCCTGAGAGAGAGAGAGAGAGAGAGAGAGAGAGAGAAAATATCCACCGTGAAGATAATCTTACTCCCGTGATAAACATTCTCCTGAGAGAGAGAGAGAGAGAGAGAGAGAGAGAGAGAGAGAGAGAGAGAGAGAGAGAGAGAGAGAGAGGAGGGGGAGGGATAGAGAGAATATCCATCGTAAAATTAATCTCACTCTTGTGGTAAACATTTTCCTGCGCGCGCGCGCGAGAGAGAGAGAGAGAGAGAGAGAGAGAGAGAGAGAGAGAGAGAGAGAGAGAGAGAGAGAGAGAGAGAGAGAGAGTATCCATCGTAAAGATAATCTTACTCCTGTGATACACATTCTCCTGAGAGAGAGAGAGAGAGAGAGAGAGAGAGAGAGAGAGAGAGAGAGAGAGAGAGAGAGAGTATCCATCGTAAAAATAATCTTACTCCCATGAAAACATTCTCCTGAGAGAGAGAGAGAGAGAGAGAGAGAGAGAGAATATTCATCGTAAAGATAATCTCACTCTTGTGATAAACATTCTCCTGAGAGAGAGAGAGAGAGAGAGAGAGAGAGAGAGAGAGAGAGAGAGAGAGAGAGAGCTCTTATAATCAACCTAAAAACCGGTACTGAACCAAAACCTGTTTTGTGTTTGTGTTCCTTTGCTTGGGATAAACAATAATATTTTTTTCCTTTCATCCTCATCATTTGTTTAACTGTTTGTAATTCATCTAATATATTAATCTTTATTTATTCTTTAGCATTTATGCTGTTCCCTTATTCCACAAGACGGCATCCAATCCGACAAGAATCTTGCTATGATAATGGTCTATTGACTTTTGTAAAAAAAAAAAAAAAAAAAAAAAAAAAAGTAATAGCAACAAAAACAAGCATATAAAAAGTGTTCAGAAACCGCAAACCTCCGCCAAGGATGAGCAATTTCAGCCTACAATCGCAGGCCTAAACCCCAATTCCCCCTACCCACAGACTCCTCCTCCTCCCCACACATTAAAAATAGGCCCCTAATCCAAACGTTCATATGTCCCAAAATCCGATCACTGATCCATATTTGGTCAAGTTTCCCTAAAAATAAAACTGATGATCAAAATCCTATGCCTCTTATCCAAACGTTCATATCTCCCAAAATCCAACCACTTGCCCACATTTGGTCAAATTTCCCTGATAAAAAATAATAAGGAAATAAAAGCCTTTTGAGCGGCCCTGCTAGCAAAATAACAAGCAGATGAACAAAGAGAATAAAAGCGTACAACTTCTTACATCATATTGGTGGAGGCGATATTACTGACGTCGGTAAGCCCCCGATAACCCACTTTCTCTCTTTTCTCTTATCCTTCACCCCAATTCCTAGAGGGAGATAAAACTAAAAAGAGACAAAAGTGAAGGTATAGTGATCAATATGTGGTGGCATTTCCCATAACCCCGTATCACCCAATCATTCTTAAAATATCTTTCTCGGAACTGGCTTGTTGAACTATTACTTATAGAATCAGAAGCCTTCTGATTCTATTAGTGGCTACTGCTACCTGGGTTTGTCCAGAGAGGATGAAAACCCTTTGTGGGGGGGGGAGTGGTAGCAGAACAGGTTATGGTGAAGGAGCCTCCACCGAAAACCAACTGACTTCCGATGGTTTTATTATTAGTTTTCTGTTAAAGAGAACTATTGAGATGGCTTTGTCTGTCCGTCCGCACTTATTCTGTCCGCCCTCAGATCTTAAAAACCACTGAGGCTAGAGGGCTGCAAATTGGTGTGTTGATCATCCACCCTCCAACCATTAAACATATCAAATTGCAGCCTTCTAGCCTCAGTAGTTTTTATTTTACTTAAGGTGAAAGTTAGCCGTGATCGTGCGTCTGACACTGCTATAGATGCCAACAACACAAACCACCACCGGGCCGTGGCTGAAAGTTTCATGGGCCGCGGCTGAGAGTTTCATGTGCCGTGGCTGAAAATTTCATACAGCATTATATGCTGTACAGAAAACTCGATTTTGCTGAAGAAACTTCGGCTAATTTTTCTTGTTACTTATTGTGGACGCTCCTGTAGAATTGGATTAAAAAATTTTGGCCAAAGCCCAAGCAAGCGCTGGGACCTAAGAGGTCACTCAGCGTTGAAACGTAAATTGACATTAAACGTTTAAAAGGTGTAACGTGGAGAAAACCTCAAAGCAGTTGCATTATGAATCAATTGTTAGGAGAGGGTGGAAAGCAAGATGGAAGAAAGAGAATATGAAAGGAGGTACAGTAAAAGGAACGAAAGGAGTTGCAGCTAGGGGCCGAAGGCACGCTGCAAAGAACCTTAAGTGTTGCCTACAGTGCACCGCATGAGTTGCACTGACGGCACTACCCCACTACGGATACTATCTAATTGAATTACATATGCCAATTTAGATACGTTTGTATAACAAATAGATTATCACAAACCATACGGCTCTGGACTTGTATTGCTATACGGTACGTTATTTTATAATGGAGAAGAACCTGTTTCCATATTTTTACTTACTGTGTGAAATTATATACCCCTGATACGAAATAAAGCATATTATCTATCTATCTATCTATCTATCTATCTATCTATCTATCTATCTATCTATCCATCTGTCTATCTATCTATCTATACTGTCTATCTATCTATCTATGTCTATCTACCTATCTATATATCCATCTGTCTGTTCGTCTATCTATCTATATGTCTGTTTATCTATTTATTTGTCTATCTATCTACTATCAAACTATCTATCTATCTATCTATCTATCTATCTATCTATCTATCTATCTATCTATCTGTATCAGTTTATGGAAATCCCTTTCACAAAAGCTCATGCCAAATCTTTCCCTTTTAACTTGAAAAAAAGAAATTTCCTTAAAACATATCTTAACTTTTAGGGACAGGAAATTTAAAAAAAAAAACCCGGATGTCGAAAGTGACTGAAGACCACACTGATGACGCAAGGCCAATCTGTCGGAAGGTCAAAGGAATTCCATCTTAGAAATGAACGCCACCGATTCGTTCATTTGCCTTGGGTAGAACCATATCATTAGCCGCCTGCCCAACCCAGGGCAGTTCTCAGAATCCTGACGAAACAGAAAAGCCTTTTGTTGTCAATGTGATTAGAGATTCACCTCGTCTCTCAGACGGTACAATTGACCTTGCCGAGAGAGAAGTGTTTTCCCTTGCATTCTAATAGAGTTGAAGTAAAATGCTAGGATATCCAGTTTAATAAGTATGTATATGTATATGCGTATGAATATGCATATGAATATGTATATGTATATATATATGTATATGTATATGTATATACATATAAATGTATGTATATATATGTATATATACACATATATGTATATTATATGTATATAATATATATACATACATATACATATGTATAAATATGTATATATACATATATGTATATCAATGTATATGTATATATATATATATATATGTATGTAATGTATGTATATAAATATACATACATTACATACAAACATTTTATATATAATACATATGTATCTATATGCATATATAAATAAAGATAAAATCCACGAAGGAAAGGGAAACACTTGAGTGCTGCGAGGCCTTTCGACTTACAGGTAGAGGTAATTCACGATGGATTAGTTCATTACTAAGATACTCTGAAATAGAATCTATAAGGACTTTAGTAAAAAGAGAACAAACATCAAAACTAACGAGTCTATCAGTTTTGATGTTTGTTCTCTTTTTTACTAAAGCCCCTATAGATTCTATTTTAGAGTATCTTAGTAATGAACAAATCCATCATATTATTTCACTCACTTGGTTGTGCATTTGTGATTGTAAGTTTATATTCAATGGTGCATTTTACCAACAAATATTTGGTATGGCAATGGCAACCCCTTATCCCCACTCCTCTCTAACTTGTACATGGAATTCTTTAAAAAACGATATTTACCTAATATCATTTATACTCCTTTAAAGTGGTATAGGTATGTTGACGATATTTTAGCTGTTTTGCCTACTGGTATTGATATACTGTAAATGATTTACTCTCTAATTTGAATAACCAGGTACCATCCATTAAGTTTACTTTAGAATTAGAAAAAGACAATGCCTCCTTTACTTAGATGTTTTAATGCACAGAGAACCATTTTAATGCAAATTCAGTATTTATAGGAAACCAACCAACAACTTATGTCCATTTTTATTCATGCCATCACCTTAACATCAAAATATCAATTTTTTCTATGTTTTTACAAGCCTTGCGCATTGTCAGTCCCCAGTATTTGGATCAAGAAATTGAATACATACGAAAAATAGGGACAGATTCATGTTATCCTTCACATGTGCTAGATATTTATTATAAGAAAACCCACAAAAAGTTTTATAGTGAAAGTAACATGGAGAAAGAAACCCATAAGAACATTCTTAGCTTGCCTTATTTTAGTGGTTTTGAAAACATAAAATCATTGTTAAAACATTTTAATGTCAACCTCGTTTTTTCCTATAATAACACACCAAAAAGAATGTTAATAAAAATAGCCCTAAAGAAAACAACAACATAATATATAAAATTCCATGTTTGGACTGCTCCTCTTTTTATATTTGCCAATCTAGCAAAGATTTAGATGTACGTATTAAGCAACATTAATATTCAGTCAAAACTGGACAAACATCCAATGCTATATTCATTCATTTAAGTGAACACTCTCACAGGATAAACTGGACTGAAAGTTCAGTGATTGCCATATCGAAAGATTTCTCTTCAAGAAATTTATTGGAGTCCGCTATTATCCAGCTTACTTCCAGCTGTAATTTTAACCTTAGACCTGGCATGTATTATTTGGACCCCTGTATTACAAAAATATTCAAGAATGACTTAAAAGATAAAATCACTGACTTAATTACAAATTAGTTACCTTATATATATTTTCTATGTATCCGTATGTTGAATATAATTTTTTATTTGTAAAAATTTTCATCTTGCAAAAATTATTATTGTTTTCAAAAAGATAATTATTTTGTTGTACCAATATTTTTTGGGTGGTCAGTCACGCCCTGGTATAATCTTTTAATTGTCCTGTCCCTGCTTCTGAACGGTTGATCCTAATCCTTTGTAAAACCTCTTAAATATTTAACCCTGTTGTGGCATTTCTACTAACTCTTCAATTGTGCTGGATTCCAGGTACATATTTTTCCTTTGTAATCCCCATCTGTCATTTATATGAGCTTTCTTTGTAAACTTACTTTTACATTTCTTCAGTCTGCTAAGTAAAGGATGAAAGAGTCGAAAGGCCTTGCAGCACTCCAATGTTTCCTTCGTGGATTTTATCTTTATTTATATATTCATTACGTTCCATATTTTCGTGATTCAGTTATACATATGCTATATATATACATATATTTATATGTATATATATGAATGTGTATATATATATATATATATATATATATATATATATATATATATATATTTCTGTATGTAATGTATGTATATATATATATATATATATATATATATATATATATATATATATATATATATATATATATATATATATATATATATATATATATATATATATATATATATATATATATATGAATAAGGCTGAATAATCTGTGCCAACACGTCCAAGTAAATATTCTACCAAAATAGCAAAATACTTATAAGCAGTACTGAATAGGAGTAGGCCTACATTTACAAAAAATGTCATACATGAATACATACATATACGGATACTGGGGACATAAATAAATGTCATCCCATCAAAGTAGCTGCACACCTACGTAAGTTGACATCAGAAAACGTGAGAAACCTTTCATCTAAATAAAAAAATTTTATTAAAAAAAAAGCCAGGAAAAGCGTGAGAAACCTTTCACCTAAAAAGAATTTTGTTAATAAAAAAAAAAAAAGTCAGGAAAGGCGTGAGAAACTTTTCATCTAAAAAAAAAAACTGTTTTAATGAAAAAGGCCAGGAAAAGCGTGAGAAGCCTTTCGCCTAAAAAAATGTTTTTAATAAAGAAAGGGGCCAAGAAAAGCGTGAGAAGCCTTTCATCTAAAAATAATTTTTAATAAAAAAACAAGTAAAGCGTGAAAACCCTTTCACCGAAAAATAATTTTTAATTGAAAAAAAAGGGCCAGGAAAAACATGAGAAACTTTTCATCTAAAATTTTTTTTAATACAAAAACAGGAAAAGAGTGAGAAACCTTTCATCTAAAAAAATATTTTTCATAAAAAAAGGCCAAGAAAAGAGTGAGAAACCTTTCATCTACAAATTTTTTTTTAATAAAAAATAACAAGAAAGGAGTGAAAACCTTTCATATAAATTTTTTTAACAAAAAAAAACCAGGAAAAGCGTGAGAAACCTCTCATAAAAAAAATTTTTTTTTATTAAAAAAGCCAGGAAAAGCGTGAGAAACCTTTCACCTAAAAGAACTCTTTTTAAAAAAAAAAAAAGCCAGGAAAAGCGTGAGAAACCTTTCATCTAAAACAATTTTTTAATAAAAAAAAAGCCAGGAAATGCGTGAGAAACGTTTCCTCAAAAAACAATTATTTAAAGAGCCAGAAAAACAGCGAAAAACCTTTCATCTAAAAATATTCTTTTTCAATAAAAAAAAAGTCAGGCAAAGCGTGAACTAGACTCCTCTCAAGGAAAAGAAAAGACATCTACAGCTAAATTGACGTCATGTTTTCCCATTGCTGACCTAAAACGCAAGTAACCATTCTCTCCTAATTGCCCGTTCGTTCACGCTGAAAGACTTCCTACTTTAGATTTCGTCGTCAAGCCGAATTTCAAACGAAGGAAACTTACATCTTTCAGGCTGAAGATGTCAATTTCCGAACGAAGGAAACTGACATCTTTCAGGTTGAAGATGTCAATTTCCAAACGAATGAAACTGACATCTTTCAAGGTGAAGATGTCAGTTTCCAAATGAAGGGAACTGACATCTTTCAAGGTGAAGATGTCAATTTCCAAACGAATGAAACTGACATCTTTCAAGGTGAAGATGTCAGTTTCCAAATGAAGGGAACTGACATCTTTCAAGGTGAAGATGTCCATTTCCAAACGAAGGGAACTGACACCTTTCAAGGTGAGGATGTCAATTTCCAGACGAATGAAACTGACATCCTTCAAGGTGAAGATGTCAATTTCCAAACGAAGGAAACTGACATCTTTCAGGCTGAAGATGTCAACTTCCAAACGAAGGGAACTGACATCTTTCAGGATGAAGATGTCAACTTCCAAACGAAGGGAACTGACATCTTTCAGGATGAAGAAGTCAATTTCCAAACGAAGGAGACTGACATCTTTCAAGGTGAAGATGTCAATTTTCAAAAGAAGGAAACTGATATCTTTCAAGGTGAAAAAGTCAATTTCCAAACGAAGGAGACTGACATCTTTCAAGGTGAAGATGTCAATTTCCAAACGAAGGAAACTGACATCTTTCAAGGTGAAGAAGTCAATTTCCAAACGAAGGAGACTGACATCTTTCAAGATGAAGGTGTCAATTTCCAAACGAAGGAAACTGACATCTTTCAAGGTGAAGATGTCAATTTCCAAACGAAGGAAACTGACATCTTTCAAGGTGAAGATGTCAATTTCCAAACGAAGGGAACTGACATCTTTCAAGATGAAGATGTAAATTTCCAAACGAAGGGAACTGACATCTTTCAAGGTGAAGAAGTCAATTTCTAAACGAAGGAAACTGACATCTTTCAAGGTGAAGAAGTCAATTTCCAAACGAAGGGAACTGACATCTTTCAAGGTGTGATGTCAACTTCCAAACGAAGGAAACTGACATCTTTCAAGGTGAAGAAGTCAATTTCCAAAAGAAGGGTACTGACATCTTCCAAGGCGAAGATGTCAATTTCCAAACGGAGGGAACTCACATCTTTCAAGGTGAAGATGTCAATTTCCAAAATAAGGAAACTTACATCTTTCAGGCTGAAGAAGTCAATTTCCAAACGAAGGGACTGACATCCTTCAAGGTGAAGAAGTCAATTTCCAAACGAGGGAAACTGACATCTTTCAGGCTGAAGACCTCTTTTACGTCTACGTATGAAACTGTTTATAAGACGACTGAAGCCAGGTAATTTACTTACATTTTTTCAATTTATTCATCAATTTGCTACTGTATTCTTTTATTTTTTAGTAAGTGATCTCTCCTTTCTGTATTTCCCCTTACCTTCTGTGACTTCTTTCAGATAAATACCAAATTCTTTGAAAGCTTGAATTTCAAGTGGGCTTGTTCAATATGAACAGGGTTCATCTTATGAATAATAATAATAATAATAATAATAATAATAATAATAATAATAATAATAATAATAATAATAATAATAAAAACACCGTTTTTACACTTTTTAATTTGTACAGAGTCATCTCTATTCATCTTATAAGACGAATAGAGGTCCTTTTATACAAATTAAATTCCGTAAAAACAGTCATTATTTTCAATTACACTGCCCTCAGAGAAGGTCTCCGCTCAAATAATAATAATAATAATAATAATAATAATAATAATAATAATAATAATAATAATAATAATAATAATAATAATAATAATGCAAATCTTCTTCACAATCCCGTGAATATGTTTATAAAATACAAAATCCACATTTATGTAAATTGATGTATTTACAAATAAAATAAATTCCAGGAGCTTTCGAGAGCCTGCTCAGCTCCCTTCTTCAGCTAGAAATGACAGTCTTGGTTATGAGAACTTAAAAACAAACTTTAAAAGCAAGGGTAAACAAGACGCATTCTTTACAAAAATGATAATTAGGTAATTCCCTCGTTCTCGGTCTCCAAACCAGCCAACCGTCGCGATCTCCCCAGGTGACTGCCTCCACGCTTGTTTGTTTACAGCCTCCTCTCTTCTCAAACCAGCATAGGCGCCTGCACCGGAGTCAGCTGTTTGCAACTCCGTTACCTGGGCGGGAGAGGCAGAGATAGCGGCAGTATCAGGGGTGACTTGTGGTATACAAGGATTTCTATAATTAAAATTTTTGATATAAGTAGAACAAATAAGTCTGTTGATAAAACTATCTTCTGTTGTAAACGACTTATTACCTTCCATCGAGTTCCCCATGTTGATGACGGCCCCCTCGACTAATCTTCTCTCATTGACATTATAGTTCTTGTAAAGCAATTTAGACCCTTCCCGGTTGATTCTGTGGTCGCATTCCCAGCTATGTTTGACTAACACGGAGTTGCAAACAGCAGACTCCGGTGCAGGCGCCTATGCTGGTTTGAGAAGAGAGGAGGCTGTAAACAACCGTGGAGGCAGTCACCTGAGGAGATCGCTGGTTTGGAGACCGAGAACGAGGGAATTACCTAATTATCATTTTTGTAAAGAATGCGTCTTGTTTACCCTTGCTTTTAAAGTTTGTTTTTAACTTCTCATAACCAAGACTGTCATTTCTAGCTGAAGAAGGGAGCTGAGCAGGCTCTCGAAAGCTCCTGGAATTCATTTTATTATTTGTAAATACAGTACTTTACATAAATGTGGATTTTGTAATTTAATAATAATAATAATAATAATAATAATAATAATAATAATAATAATAATAATAATAATAGCATCTTAGAAAATTGTGAACCATATGTTTCCTAATTAATCTTCTACATATACATAAATATGCATTATGTCATGCAGAGATCTTGGTCTTTAATTTCCTGAGTAAGAAATAAAACAGAACCTAAAAAACTGGATTCTCCACCAACATTTCACCAAAACTGAGAGCTTACAATGTATATAAAACCACTTGGGGAGCTTTAAAATCACGGCGTTCAAACACGGGCGTATTTTTATATCACTTATTAACACCTTCACAAACATTCCGCTTACCGAAACCGCAGTTTAAATCACACCGATTTTCAAAACTGTTTGGTTCATTTAGATAAAAAAAATAATGTGACGAGCAAATAATACAAGACTAGACTATACTGGTCCGCTGGTATGGTGGTTAGTGTCGTGGATGCCACTCAGATGTCGCGGGTTCGCGTCTCCCCCAGGGCGATGAAAAATCACTGACTCTGTATCATGCTGCAGTATGGGGTCTGCGGTGGGAGGCTGAAACCAACATTCTGTGGAATTATCAAGTTAATGGCCCATTTGGCGTGCTTGTTCCATGTGACTAGGTTTCATCTACTGAAATAATAATAATAACAATAATAATAATAATAATAATAATAATGAAATAATAATAATAATAATAATAATAATAATAATAATAATAATAATAATAAGTTAAAAAGCAAAATCTAAGTAATTTTGCTTTGAATTTTATCATTTCCGGGAATAAAATAGTCACTGCACATTTGAAAAGTAGGAAAGGCAGAACAACGGTGTTAATGTCTAAGGTTTGAGTCATTTTAATAAAATTAAAAAGTCACCAGAAAATAACAATTACAAAACTTCACCGTATGAATTGCGGTGAACATATAATAATAGTAAATCTATTTACTTACTAAAACAAGAACTTTCCTAGTATGGCATTGGGTGAATATTAATATTACCTTAGTTAGCAATGCCCTCCAGTCAACTGTCAACATTATAACCCGATTAATCAGTGGAAGGTATGGGTCCTGCAGCCTCAACCTTCTTAAAGAATAAACCTCGGTTAAGACTCCTGGAGAGTATCCTGCAAAATAATAATAATAATAATAATAATAATAATAATAATAATAATAACGGAGAAATAAAACTGAAATAAAACAGTTATGTAACTACAAATATACAAATATATATATATATATATATATATATATATATATATATATATATATATATATATATATATAATATTTAATAGTAGATAGATAGATAGAAATAGATATAATATATATATATATATATATATATATATATATATATATATATATATATATATATATATATATATATATTGTGTGTGTCTGTGTGTGCGTATCTGTGTGTGTACAGTTACGTAACTGTGGATTTGTTTCTGAATTTCAAGACTCATGCTATTATTAGTATTTTTAATAATAATAATAATAATAATAATAATAATAATAATAATAAATAATAATAGGGAACACTCCTGAAGCATGGAGCTTAACAAAGGCTTACACTAAAATGGCATGATGTGAAATACTGTAAAAATTAAGATACTGATATTTATATGATAATGAACCGCACATTATAACATAATTCAGGGTGGAATGACGTGTGAACTTTTGAAAATGTGTAATGGCAGAAGACACTCTAAATGTCAAGAGAGTATTTACATAATGATGAGTGAATTAACACGAGACCATTATTAAAGACTTCACTTATAATTATCCCTAAATAAAGTATAAAGTGACCTCAGATCAAGTACAGGACTTCCAGGAATGCTTATATAATTCCTGTATGGAATGGAATTTAAAATTCAGGCCAAAGGCCAAGCGCTGGGATCCGTGAGGTCATTCAGCGCTGAAACGGATAATGACAGTAAAAGGTTTGAAAGGTGGAACAGGAGGAAAACCTCCCTGTTGCACTATGTAACAATCGTTAGGAGAGGGTTGAGGAAAGTAAGATGAAAGAAACAGAATATGAACGGAAGTACAGTAAAAGGAATGAAATGGGTTACAGCAAAGGGCCGAAGGGACGCTGCAAAGAACCTTCAGTAATGCCCACAGGGTGCACTGACGTAACCCCCTGCTGGGTTAAAATTTCCTGCATTGGACTTTTAACAAAACTATTCATCCCATTTTCTATGTTAGCTTAAAGAGGAATTAAAAAGAAAACGGAAAATTACATAAATCAAGGTTTGCTGAGTGGAACAATACCACTTTCAAATATACAAGAAAACTTATACGCCCACATTTGCCTTTTTTTCGGTTACCTTTCCCTGTACTGTACAGGCCCTACGTTGCTTAACGACGCTGATCGAAAGGCAACCTTAGCTGAATAAATTGTAATAAAAATCCTCAATGCATATCCAAGGCTTTATTCAAATAAGATCCCGTCACAAACAATTACAGCAGTCAACAGAGTAGGGTCCACTGGGAACGTCAAAAGTAAACAAATAACTACAAACAACAGAAAGGAAAAAAAACCATTCGCTAACGACAAACACAATGCAGCTAAACATTCAAACAGGGTATTAAGATAAAATATGCTAATTTACCACATTACATAAGCTGCAACGCAGTAATGTTCTTGACTCATCATTTCTGGAGTAGCGTTTAGGATGGGAAACCCTGCTGTCCGAAATCGGATATGGTTTCAGTGGTGATCTTTGATTTACACCGGACGTGCAACTCACACTTGGAAGCATCGACTTCAACGTAACTGTCTATTGCAGCCGCTTCTCGTTAGCCGAGAAAGCGTACGTTCCAAAAATGTACCGAGAAAAGGAGAACTGAGGTCATTGCGCCTTTCGCATGATTCCATTAAAGTTAAGTCAACTTGGATTAAATTCTGCTTGTAATGTGAAAAATGTAAACTATTGTATATTTTCTCTAATAAAAGGCAAAAGAACAAAATTTGGTCCATGTATGCGAAGGGACGCCGCAAAGAACCTTAAGTAATGCCTACAGTGAACCGCATGGGGTCCACTGACGGGACTACCCCCCTACAGAAAAGAATCTCTGTACGAAATTATTATCAGACAGGTGAATTCTTTCCCAACCCCGAGGGCCCCCCCACCTCACACACAATAGCATCATCGTTTTCTCATATTCGGAACTGGATTTTGAAGATCAAACGCAATTCTAGAACGGGAGGTTTTAGATATATATATATATTTATATATATATATATATATATATATATATATATATATATATATATATATATATATATATATATATATATATGACTATTTATCACATCACCGTGATTCATATACAATCAGAAAGCTACAAACGTCCTTTAATATCAATTCACTCTACCTCGAAATAATATATTTTCATATATGTTACCGAAGGGGAATTTTTAGTTGATAATAAGTCCACCGTCCCGTGAGGTCGAACCAGCGACGGACGAGGAATCAGGACTACAGTGACACACTAACGCAGTCGGCCGACTGCGTTAGTGTGTCACTGTAGTCCTGATTCCTCGTCCGTCGCTGGTTCGACCCCAGGCCGACTGCGTTAGTGTGTCACTGTAGTCCTGATTCCTCGTCCGTCGCTGGTTCGACCCCACGGGACGGTGGACTTATTATCAACTAAAAATTCCTTCGGTAACATATATGAAAATATATTATTTCCGAGGTAGAGTGAATTGGATATTAAAGGACGTTTGTAGCTTTCTGATTATATATATATATATATATATATATATATATATATATATATATATATATATATATGTATATATATATGTATATAATACGTATATATATGTATATATAATATATAATATATATATATATAATATATATATATATATATATATATATATATATATATATATATATATATATATATATATATATATATATATATATATATATATAATATATATATATATATATATATATATATATATGCCGTAAAAACGCTATTAACACAACAAAACCATAACGTAAATAGTTTTTTATAGGTCTTTTAAACTTCACAAAAACATTGTTATATTGCAGTCAAGACATATATTATATATACAGTATATATATATATATATATATATATATATATATTATATATATATATATATATATATATATATATATATATATATATATATATATATATATATTGAGAATCGTCACTTTAGCTGAAGGTGCTGCTATAAACATGGGAGTATCTTTTACAGATAACAAGTCATTTACTAATGAAGACCCTTTCATCAACTGGTTTATTGCCAAACACTACATAAAACATTTTAATTTCAAAACTGACGTTGACCGTGTGAACCCTGATGCTCTGCTTCCTCTTCCCCTCTCTCTCCAGATAGCCGACGTCCCAGTGGATGGTTCCAACCGTGGCACCTATGCAGCGCAGGCAGGTGCAACATCGCAAGTTCGAAGATCAAGGAGGTTGGCGCAACTGCCTGTTGAATTTGGAATGACACAACACCCGAACCAGCACTTCCGTGATGGGCTGTTATCTTCTCGCGCCGCCCCAATTAAAAAAAAAAAAAACTATTCTTAAGGAAACTACCCTTACTTACATTTTAACGTTAGCACTGATGAGGAACACCGTTCGAGTGCTCGAAAGGTCTTTGGTTTATTTTACATAGTAATATATTTACTATATAATTGTGGATTTTTATTACATAATAATAATAATAATAATAATAATAATAACTGATCTACAATTCCCCTTTACAAGCGTCAGTTTCAAACTAAGACTGTCAAGCAATTTCCTGACGAAGCTCCAGATTTAGATGTTCACTCTGGGTACTCTGGTTTTATTTAGGCTTATAGATACTTCGTTGTTGCTGATTACATTAATTTTCTCACGCTGCAAATCAATAAATCTATACCCCTTTCTAAATTCTGATCTGGAACATAGTTTTGAAATATGTGTTGTCTTCTAAAAGTGCTAAACTGTCTGAAAGCTTTATGTAACACAGTTCACTATAGAATCAAACTGTAAACTGTAGAATCCGAAGGACAAAGAGACTCAAACAGGAGCTTAATATCTGTACACAACTTTTTAAAATTTATTTCATATTTTTTATGATGTTCATTCACTGCTTGAGGGGGGCGGGGAGGGGGTGTGCAACCATATTCACAGGTGCAGTGGTGCCCTTTATGACAGTCAGTAAATTCTACCTATCGTAACTTTAATTCAAAACACTGATTATTAAAAGACTGTGCTCCCATAAGGAAAAAAAAAACTTATTCAAACGGAATTCACGTAAAATCCATAAAATTCATTCACCGCTCCATGTTCCAGTCAGCCTTAGCGTTAGTTACTTATCCAACATTTACAGTAAAATCTTTGGATCTTTCCTAGAGAGTGACGCCCAAGGGTTTCAACCCGGTATGTACCCACTTTTGCGGCGTGTTTAGTACAAGCCCGTTGGGGATGACCTTAAAAACATAAACAAAAGACTGTAAATATAATAAAGATAGTGACCCCTAAGAAATATTAGTCCTAGATAACGACCCCTGAGCTTTGTTGGGGGTCACTATCCAGGAAAGACCCAAATCTTTTAACATCAGAACGACAATGCCAAAGTAAATTGCCGAACGGCCAGAAAAAAAAGTAATTACAACTTTCATGGTTTCTCTCTCTTTGTTGAAGACAGACTGCAAAATACGCAAGTAATGGACATAACTGCCTAAATGAACATATGCAAAAACAAGTAAAAATAAAACTGTGTATCAAGTATTTCATATCTGAGGAAGTTTGTAGGTATATCCATCTCTCCTCTCAGAAGGATGCAACTATTCAGTTCTAAACAACAGTCTATTTAGCTCTTCACCAAAAAAATTGGCTTCGTATATACATTAGTTTGCGAGGCTGTTGCCATCTTGGGTGATTTATCTGTTCTTACTAAGTCGGTAAATCCGTGAAGTCTGGACGCAGAGCAAGGGCTCGTTCATCGCCTCGTGAGAGCTGCACGTGCCGAACCAAAATATGTCCTTAAAGTTCTGTTAATATCCCCAGGGAGGCCATACCTCCCTGTTGCGTCCACAGGTGTGGAGACAACGCAAGAGGAAGAGATGAGGAACCAGAAAAACCCAATTTTTAGAATCCAAAGCTGTTTTGTTCAAGTCTCAAAGGAACTTACAATCAAGATCTCCTCCAACAATGTCATAAGTCATGCCACTGGTAAATTTCTTAAAGATGAGAATAAGGACAAGTACACCCTCAATTACCTGAAGTTATTCCCCCAATACACCTTAAATACATCTTGAAGACGAACTCCAGATGTCTGTCTCTCAGCAAATGCCCCTTGTCTCTTCTCTATAGCACTCGTAAAAATATAGCAAGAGACAACCAAACAGACAGGCAGATATTACATTCGGCGCAATCGAGTTTTCTGTACAGCGTATAATGTTGTATAAAACTATCAACCACGAGTCTACGGCTTCGCCACGCAGCGTTGAGCGGCTCAGTTATATACTGTATATATCTCTGCCTAGTCGCCAGATTGATGGCCTTGCTGTTGTGAGTAATGCATTGTTTTTTGGTGGTTTCTTACTAGAATTGGTCTAAATAGGAAAATCAGCTTGGTCGCTGGATCAGAAACCTTGGAGAAATCCTGTAATTTACATAAATCCAGTGGCCCCTGCGATTTATAGTGGTGGGTATAAATTTCTAAACAACTAACTTACAATCACATGTGTAACGTGTTTTCTACACAATATTTACCCGAGAAATTATCTGGGGCCAATATCGAGATTTGGAATGAAATTAGAGATAAAACTTAAATTCAGTCTCATTTGCAGAAAAAAAATACATTTCACATTAAAAGGGACATTCCGACAACTGGATTTCTAAATAGTTGACAATATATTCCTAATTATTCCTCTCTATTCTTTCGGGGAATCCTGAATACTGTGATGGGTATACCTCAAACAGATTATCCCACTGCATCATGAAAATGGAGGAAAAATTCACTGAGGTTGGAATCAGGAAGATAAATTCGTGTACCAGTCTGTGATGATGGGAATTTGCAGGACAGGCTAAAAAACATCGTTCCCCAGATGCGGCGCACGCCTACGGAAAGCGCTGCCAGACGCACGAAACATAGCTAACCTTAACCTTCAATAAAATGAAAACTACCGAGGATACAGGGTTGCAATTTGTTATGTTTGATGGTTGGAGGGTGGATCATCAACATTTGCAGCCCTCTGGCCTCAGTAGTTTTCAAGATCTGAGGGCGTATAGAAAAAGTGCGGACGGACAGACAAATAGCCATCTCAATAGTTTTCCTTTACAGAACACTAAAAAATCACTCTGGAAAAACCCAACAAGGCTGGATTTCCAGTCGACAAGGCGATTCGTTTCTGGTGTTCCCGTTTCTGGTGTTCCTGATTTCCGAGAATGATGAAACAAGCCTTCTGTGCCTTTTGTTTCCTTATTTGCTCTAACCTTTCTCTCTGAAGACAAGCTCCTACCGCATACTTCAAGGCTTAGATCCTGTGCTTCAACCTCTCTCTCTCTCTCTCTCTCTCTCTCTCTCTCTCTCTCTCTCTCTCTCTCTCTCTCTCTCTCTCTCTCTCTTTAAGACCTTGGTCAGCGAAGTACATCAGGTTGCTTTCACATTAAGAAATAAAGTTAACTGTAATTGAACCATAACTACATCTGCTCTCTCTCTCTCTCTCTCTCTCTCTCTCTCTCTCTCTCTCTCTCTCTCTCTCTCTCTCCTCTCTCCGACCGGCCAGTGAAGAACAAGAGGAATATTTTGTTTCTGGTGATAGAAATTCATTTCTCGCTATAATGTGGTTCGGATTCCACAATAAGCTGTAGGTCCCGTTGCTAGGCAACCAATTGGTTCTTAGCCACGTAAAAATAAATCTAATCCTTCGGGCCAGCCCTAGGGGAGCTGTTAATCAGCTCAGTGGCCTGGTTAAACTAAGATATACTTTTCTCTCTCTCTCTCTCTCTCTCTCTCTCTCTCTCTCTCTCTCTCTCTCTCTCTCTCTCTCTCTCTCTACTTTGGCCAGCTAAATACATAAACCATTTGTGCAGGAAGCCACAATAAATATAACCTACTTCCATCCTGAGAGGAACGATGGGCACAACAAATGCCTGCCGTTATCAAACGCCGCTTCACCTGGTCGTGATGCATCCCCTAGGTATCCTGGGTATTCCAGCTATAATACCTTTTTTGTTAACTTTCGAACCCATTAAAATCTATTTTGCTACCGCTTGTTCGGGACGGTCACTTATCATGAAGTAGCTCCATATTTTTCTGAACAAGCTGCTTTAGCCTAAATCGCTCTCCATTTGTTAACCATAGCAGAAGGAACGAAAGATATATTATCATTCAGAAGATGAACCCTCCTCATTTGGAACAAGTCCACCAAAGGGGCCACTGGACTTGAAATTGAAGCTTTCAAAGAATATTAAGGTGTTCATCTGAAAGAAGTAACAGATGGTAATATAGGAAATACAGATAGAAGAGATCAGTTATTAGAAAACAAAAAATAAATTAACGAACTAATAAATAAAAATTAAAAAAACACGCATTTTAAAAAAAGACATTAAAAATAGAGAAAAATATGAAAAATACTATTTTTCGAGCTGAAGACGAATGCAAAATAGCCCTTCCAAATTCAAAGGTATTTTTTTATATATGTTTAGTGCTCTTTTTAAAGTAATATATACATTGACTAACTTTAAAGAAGTATCCACGAATATATTAATACACTTGTTACAATATCAGTATAGTTACTATTCTAACATCAAGTCGGAGGTCTCTAGACTGCCCCAGTGACATGACCATCATTGATTTATGGGTACTGAAACTGGCGTCACACCATCTAGGTTATTGACACCGGCGACATGACCAAGTGTTTTGTACTGTAGATAACATAGTTACATATTTTTTTTTTACATATATTTAAAGGTCCAGGAAGAAAATAAGTAAAAAATGCGCCGAAGTTTCTTTGGCGCAATCGAGTTTTCTGTACAACGTATAATTCTGTACGAAACTCTTAGCCACGGCCCATGAAGCCCTCAGCCACGGCCCGGTAATGGCCTTTGTTGATGGCACCTTTAGCGGTGCCAGACGCACGATCATGGCTACCTTTAACCTTACATAAAATAAAAACCACTAAAGCTAGAGGGCTGCAATTTGCTATGTTTGATGACTGGAGGTTGGATGATCAACATAGCCTCAGTAGTTTTTAAGATCTGGGGGCGGACAGAAAAAGTGCAGACGGACAGACAATTAGCCATCTCCATAACAGTTCTCTTTTACAGAAAACTATAGCGAACAAATTTAGGTGCAATAGGAAACAACATATTCGGAGGAAAATCACATCAGTGCTCAAGAGATTTGAGGAATACAGCAACCCACATCGAACCCGATATAATGAATGATGTGGAGACGTAGTAGCAACTAGAAAAAGCAGAGGAAAAACAACAGACGGGAAAAAACAGAGGGGGGGACAACAGACGGGAAACAACAAAGGGGGAAAACAGACGGGAAACAACAAAGGGGGGAAAACAGACGAAAAACAACAGAGGGTGGGATGTTATAATCTCACTACTTCGAGATCAACAGGTTCAATACACAAACAAGCAATCGGGCTGAAATGACTGACGAGAGGTGACAAACAAAGGAGGAAGGAGCAGAACAAATACAAAAAAGTGACCTTAATATTAAATTTATTTACCATAAGTAATATACATATTTACAAATGAGCCTAGGTTTTGGAAAATAGAAACTTAAAGCAAATGACCAATACAAACAATCCACATACGTTACTTTAAATTCAGCAATTCAATAAAAACCTCAAAACAAATAACGTCCAGCAGCAGCACCACCACACAAATATAAAAATGAAATATTAATAAATCCCCCCAAAAATAATACCCTGCAGCAGCACCACACAAACACAAAAATGAAATATTAAACATTACAAACACTTTCAGAGCCATACTTGCTCATTAACCACAATTACAAGAGCCACTCGCTCAACAATACACAACTCAGAGCCTTTTGCTCAACAATATAACAACAAGAGCCTTTTGCTCAACAATACAACAACTCCATGAGAGCCTTTTGCTCCACCAAAGTGACATGATCCGGTCACGACCTCCTCCTTGAGTACTTGAAGTCCATCAACCCAGTGATGCTTCAAATCTGCCGGTGTGGCCATCACCCTCCAACCAGGTGATACTCAGGAAACTGCTGTCGCTGTCATCACCCACAACAAGGTGATCCTCAGAAAACCGTGGTTGTTGCTATCACCCACAAGGTAATCCTCAAAAACTTGCGGTTGCTACCATCACCCACAACAAGGTGATCCTCCGAAAACTGCTGCTGCTGTGTTCTCGACGGAACATTGTCGAGAACCTGCCGTTCTGCTTTCCAAAACCTGACTGACGTCAACTCCTTACACAGGAAAAACAAAAAAGGTAAGGAGGCAACAACCCACCAAGGGAATAATTGGTAAAAGATTGTTCCTCACAGGGGACAACAGGCGGAAAACAGAGGGGAGACAACAGACAGAAAACAACAGAGGGGGGCGCAACAGACGGAAAACAACAGAGGGGGGACAACAGACGGGAAACAGCTACCAAGGGGGGACAACAGACGGGAGACAGCCACCAAGGGGGGACAACTGACGGGAAACAGCAGATGGGGACAACAGACGGGAAACAACAGAGGGGGGAAAACAGACGGAAAACAACAGAGGGGGACAACAGACGGGAAACAACAGAGGGGGAAACAGACGGAAAACAACAGGGGGACAACAGACGGGAAACAACAGAGGGGGGAAAACAGACGGAAAACAACAGAGGGAAACAACAGACAGGAAACAACAGGGGGGGGCAACAGACGGGAAACATGAGAGGGGGAAAACAGACGGGAAACAGCAGAGGGGGAACAACAGACGGGTAACAACAGACGGGTAACAACAGAGGAAAGCGACAGAGAGGATGCAAGAAAGGAAAACAACAGAAGGAAAACAGACAAAGGGGAAACAACAGAGGGACAATAAGAGGAAACAACAGAGGGAAACAACCGAGAGAGGAAAACAACTGAGAGATGACAATAGAGGGGAAACAACAGAGAAGAAAACAGCAGAGAGGAAAACAGTAGTAGAGGGAAAACAATAGTAGAGGGAAAACAGTAGTAGAGGGGAAAACAGTAGTAGAGGGAAAACAGCAGATGGGAAACAACTGAGGAGAAAGCAAAAATGAATCGGGATCCGTCTCAACAGATTAGGTGTAAGGCTGCGTTAAAATCACTCACGGGACCGTTTGGAATCAGGAAAATAATAATAATAATAATAATAATAATAATAATAATAATAATAATAATAATAATAATAATAATAATAATAATAATTCCAAAAGAGGTCTATACTTACTTTAGTCAGTGAGCTGATCTTCAGAACAGCTGTTTTCACTCTGGAAATCTTATTTTAACCAAGTACATTTCAACCAGTGTACCACCGAGCAAAGACAAATAGAAGGATTAAGTAAATACCTTCTATTAATATTGAAGTGCAATGTGTCACAATTTTATGATTTGGAATCCGCCCTTCTTAAAATCTGCTTTTCGACAATTTTCTGATGAATATTGTAAGGTAATTAAGTATCAAGTAAAAAAAAAAAATTAAATGCACATTTTTATATGACTAAAAACCCTTTTGGTTTCTTTTCTTGTGTATATGTATATATATATATATATATATATATATATATATATATATATATGTGTGTGTGTGTGTGTGTGTGTGTGTGTGTGTGTGTGTGTATGTTTTCCGGAGATATGGCAAGAGCAAGGTAACTTAGGCCTAAGTTACCGTGCTCTTGCCATATCTTCGGAAAACACACACACATATACATATACAGACAGTTATATATACACACATGTAAATATATACGTATACATTTGTACACATACATACATACACGAGCACACACACGCGCACGCACACACACACACACACACACACACACACACATATATATATATATATATATATATATATATATATATATATATATATATATATATATATATATATATATATATATATATATATATATATATATATATATATATACATATATATATGGATGTTAACATCAGTATTACTTGGCAAAATGCTTATAAATGCTGCAACTGAGGAAAGCACGTTCCCGGTCCACGACAGAAACAGTACCGAGAGATATCTTTATATCTCAGAGAGTGAAAAAAAAAGGAGGATGATGAGGAAACAAGGAAAATATGAGGCGAGGAATGGAAATATATGGAAAAACCAAATGTAACATATTACAGTGACCTGAGAGGGTAGGACATGATTCCTAGGAGGCTAGACCGATAGTGGCTGTTCCATTTAAAAGACTTACCCGAAAGGTTTCAAACGTAACTTTCGTCAATTTTCCGTTTAAAAGACTTACCCGAAAGGTCTCAAACGTAATTTTCGTCAATTTTACGATCTGAATAGTGTCTGGTCGTTGATCATTGCAAGTTTCTTCTAACAGGTGGTGTGATTTGATCGAATCTGCGTTAAAATGTATGAAAAACACGTGACAAGCTCTGCATGAAAACTCTGCATCCGAAACGCGTTTCAAGACGTTGACTTCGGCAACCCTGCTATTTGATTTTTGGACTTATGAACAGATTTTTTCCATGGTCTCTCAACCTGATAGAATTATTAACAAACATAACGTTTGTTTGAGGGAGAAATGTGGGTTATTCAATAAGCTTTCATCCTAATAATCAATAAGGCTATGCTGCCCACTTTTCGCCAGAATTAAAGAAACGGAGCATAGTGCTATATAGTGAAGACTAAGGTGGAAGAAGAGTAAGGCGATTTCGTGAGAGAACGAGTTTTGCGTTTTCCCGCGCAGTGACGTCACTTGGAACCCAGCTGAGTAAGTGGCAAGAGGTTCATTGACTCATACTGTTTTGGAAGGAATTCGCCGATCTTTTAACATTTCAATCAGTTGATAAGAGACAACAAAGATGGTGGTATGTGCTGTGTTTGGTTGCAATAATCATGATCGCCATCGCCAAGAAAAAGGCATTTCATTTTACAGATTTCCAAAGAATCTATCTCTTTGCAAAACTTGGGTTAATCTGTGTAAAAGGAAAGATGATTTCAACGTGAAGAATGCAAGAAATGCTGGAGAGAGCCCTAGACATATACTTTTAGATTATCATCCTAAAAATGCAAGCAAACTGAGAGATGCTGCTGTGCCTACTCAACACATGTATACTAAGGATATAACTCCAGGTAAATATTGTTCATTTGCTATTTCAATAAAAGAGTATTTTAGTTGGCTTAGCCTATTTTGGAATTGAAATTATGTAAGACAGAGAGAAAGAGACACCCAATTCAATATTTCTCAAATGAAAACAGTTTGGTTTATTATCAGCTGACTTTGAATACAAAAATTTTGATTAATCTATTTATAATGCATGTTTATAAAGCTTACAATTCAGATCTTTGTATGCCTTCTTTTTGTATAATTATTTTATTTTATAAGCCTATATCTACGCAACACTTTTGCTTGATGACTGATATAATTTTCATGAAAGTGATTTTGCTTAAGCCTATTATCAACTCATTCATATTGTTTGTTAACTCTTTTTTGCTATTAGGCCCATTGCTATAAACTAAAATACCTAGGCTTACAGCATATAGGCGCATGGGTCTAGCCTAGATTTTTTTATGGGACAAGGAAAATTATGACATGATTCTCTCTCTCTCTCTCTCTCTCTCTCTCTCTCTCTCTCTCTCTCTCTCTCTCTCTCTCTCTCTCTCTCTGTATTTTTGTCAATTCGTGGGTTAATAGCACATTACTTAAGCTAGACTCCTCCTCTTGAAGAGCTCGCTTAAAAGGCCTCCCTGAACTTGGCTGCTAAAGAAAGGTTTTTTTTTGTAGACAATTATAGGAGTCCTTTTAGGGGGCCCTTCAGGCAGATATATCTAGCTACAGTGAATTAACTATAGTAAGTAGGCCTAATATTATGGCCAAAACCCTTCATGATTTTCAGTAGGCATATACAAAATTATATATCGATATAGGCCTGGGTCTTTATTAGGTTAAATAAAACTCACGACAGAATTCTCTCTTTCTCTTCTTATTCTTAATCAAGTAATATAATATTAATTTTTATCCTGGTCGTATTTCATTTACAGTAGGCTATATGACAATATATTTTCTTCTGTAAAGGGAAATATTTTATCATATTATAACTAGTTAATAATGAACTAATTGAACTATAAAACAATGCAATAGTGCCCTATGGCTAGAAATGCATTGCAGTAATATTTGACCATGAGTAGTTCTGGGTTCCGTTTGACGTCACTGACACGTCTCGAGCTGCGCGTGATTCCCCTGCTCTTCCAGGTCAGCTGTTTTCCTAGTGCCCATGAAGACAAGGTCAATGCTTTCCTAGTGTTGATAGGCGCCCGCACCGGCCTTAACCAGTCAGCCAGTGCATTCTCTCCGGAAGCATTCTGGATAAGAAATTGGACACTGAGATGGTTTGGGCATATGGTAAGAAAGAGCGAGGAGGGAGGAGTGAAGAGGGCGTGGGTGGAACCTAGTATTCATATCATTGTGCAATGAAATGAAGAGGAGAGACGATATGTATTTACCAGTAAATACGTAAATCCCTCTAGAGAGGTAGGGGGGGATGGGGGATTATCTCATTACAAAGTAGGGACATAACTATGTGAATAAATTTATTTATTTCCTAAAGCACTGAGAAAACCAGAAACACATAGAGTCTGTCTCTCAACACAAACAAACACGCACACATACATACACAAACTGTTCGTTCCCGTAGGGGGGGTAGTGCAGTCAGTGCACCTCATGTGGTACACTGTAGGCATTACTTAAGATTCTTTGCGGCATGCCTTCGGCCCCTGGCTGCAACCCCTTTCGTTCCCTTTACCGTACCTCCTTTCATATTCTCTTTCTTCCATCTTACTTTCCACCCTCTCCTAACAATTGATTCATAGTGCAACTGCTTTGAGGTTTTCCTCCTATTACACATTTCAAATCTTTTACTGCCAATTTCCGTTTCAGCGCTGAATGACTTCATAGGTCCCAGTGGTTGGCCTCTGGACTAAATTCTATGTTCAATTCAAGTCAGTTCAACAAACTGTTCGTGTAAGGTTTAAGAAATTCCCCTTAGTTTTCTACCATGAAAGTTCTCTAACAACAGTATGCTAAAAATTACTGCCCTAAAGAGATTTCAAAGAAAATGCTAAATGTGTCGACAGTGAAATTAGACAATTTATTAGCATATTCGAGCGAACTGTCCAACCACCGATCTCTTTTGCTAGTTTCTTGATCCAAAACGAATGAAGTCATTTGGCAAAAACGAATCCTCACTCATTGACTCACGCATTTAGTAAAGAAGAGAGAAAAATTATAATGACTTCAGACTTAGAGCTAAGACAAGCCTCCTGTTTGGGGGGATTTTTTCTCCTCTTTGGGGGGGATTTTTTCTCCTCTTTGGGGAGGATTTCTCCTCCTCTTTGAGGGAGATTTCTTCTCCTCTTTGGGGGGATTTCTTCTCTTTTGGGGGATTTCTTCTCCTCTTTAGGGGTTTTCTTCTCCTCTTTAGGGGGATTTCTTCTCCTCTTTAGGGGGATTTCTTCTCCTCTTTAGGGGGATTTCTTCTCCTCTTTAGGAGAATTTCTTGTCCTCTTTAGGAGAATTTCTTCTCTTTGGGGATTTCTTCTCCTCTTTGGGGAGATTGCTTCTCCTCTTTGGGGGGATTTCTTCTCCTCTTTTGGGGGGATTTCTTCTCCTCTTTTGGGGGGATTTCTTCTCCTCTTTAGGGAGGATTTCTTCTCCTCTTTTGGGGGGATTTCTTCTCCTCTTTGGGGAGGATTTCTTCTCTTCTTGGGGGTATTTCTTCTCCTCGGGGGCGATTGCTTTTCCTCTTTGGGGGGATTTCTTCTCTTTGGGTGGGATTTCTTCTCTTGGGAGATTTCTTCTCCTCTTGAGGGATTTCTTCTCCTCTTGGGGGATTTCTTCTCCTCTTGGGGGATTTCTTCTCCTCTTGAGGGATTTCTTCTCCTCTTGAGGGATTTCTTCTCCTCTTGGGGGATTTCTTCTCCTCTTGGGGATTTCTACTCTTGGGGGATTTCTTCTTCTCTTGGGGAAATTCTTCTCCTCTTGGGGGATTTCTTCTCCTCTTGGGGGAATTCTTCTCCTCTTTAGGGGGATTTCTTCTCCTCTTTAGGAGGATTTCTTCTCCTCTTTCGGGGGATTTCTTCTCCTCTTTAGGAGAATTTCTTGTCCTCTTTAGGAGAATTTCTTGTCCTCTTTAGGAGAATTTCTTCTCTTTGGGGATTTCTTCTCCTCTTTGGGGAGATTGCTTCTCCTCTTTGGGGGGATTTCTTCTCCTCTTTTGGGGGGATTTCTTCTCCTCTTTTGGGGGGATTTCTTCTCCTCTTTGGGGAGGATTTCTTCTCCTCTTTGGGAAGGATTTTTTCTCTTCTTTGGGGGATTTCTTCTCCTCGGGGGCGATTGCTTTTCCTCTTTGGGGGATTTCTTCTCTTTGGGTGGGATTTCTCCTCCTCTTTGGGGATTTCTTCTCTTGGGGGATGTCTTCTCCTCTTGGGGGATTTCTTCTCCTCTTGGGGGATTTCTTCTCCTCTTGGGGATTTCTACTCTTGGGGGATTTCTTCTCCTCTTGGGGAAATTCTTCTCCTCTTGGGGGGATTTCTTCTCCTCTTGGGGGAATTCTTCTGCTCTTGGGGGGATTTCTCCAATTACAAAAAATAGATGCTTAGACTTTCATCACACTTGTGAACCAGATAAAAACACGAAAATAGAATCAACAGCAACACTACCATTTCGTGAGTTATTCCAACCACGGCTTTTCTCGTGGTTAAATTCCTCCTAAAATTACTGTCGCAACTGCACGCAACCCTATTATATTATTACAATGAAAAATAAACTATTTAATTCTGTGGACCTGCTTCAGCGAAGGCGAGAATTCACTCTAATTCTTTAGCAAAAAAAGTATAAAAAAAATCGCTTTACTTTACTTCGGTTACTTTTTCAGCCTTAGATACAGACATTATAAGAAAGACTAGTGATCTGTCACACCTGAGACATCGACGTTGACATTAATCCCATCAGGGCAATGGGATGGAGTGAAATCAAAATTTAGGCCAAAGGACAAGCGCTGGTACCCATGAGGCCATTCAGCGCCGAAAGGGAAACTGAGAATGAAAAGGTTTTAAAGGTGTAGCAGGAGGAAAACCTGTTAGTTGCACTATGGAACAATTGTTAGGAGAGGGAAGATAAGCGTACGTTGGAAGAAAAAGAATATGAACGGAGGTACAGTCAAAGGAACGAAAAGGGTTGCAGCTAGGGGCCGAAGGGACGCCACAAATGAACCCTATAAGTCATGCCTACAGAGCACCGCGTGAAGTGAACTGACGGCACTACCGCATGCAGGGATTAGGGCAATGCGATGTTTATGTAATAATTATACATTTAACCATTGTAGTAACTTGCCAGCCAGATTCGCTTACCCGCATTCAGTTCCATGAACACTTTGATAACGATATCAAACTGCGCAGGCGAAGATTACGTAGCTCCCTCGAGGCAGTATGTCATACGATTCTCGAAAACGTACAAAAGATTCCCAATGTCCTCTGGACGGGACGTGACGGGACCATCCCTGAGTGAGTCGTTCGCGGGGGATTTCTTGCAGTTTCCGAAGTCCTCGGCGACTTGCAATCCCCAGAATGTGATGATTAATTTGGGTCTGTTACGGAGCATTTTCCGATTGGCCGAATTTGGGTGACCGAAAACCACAGAGGGATGTATATAGGCGTATAAATACTTATATATAATATATATATATATATATATATATACATATATGAAATATATGTATATATGTATACATACACATGCAAATATATACATACATATGTACACAATACATATATATACATATATATTTGTATATATATGAATGTATATACATTCACAAAAATTAAGCTACAAAATCTCTTAATATCCCATTAGCTCTACAACGGGAATATAACCGGAGGGGAATTATAACTGATACACGACTCTGCACCCAGTGCCTAATCGTTCATATAAATTATAATTCCCCTTCGGTGATATTCCCGAAGCAGAGAAAATTGGACATTAAAAGACATTTTTAGTTTAGTATTTGTGAATATGAAAAAAGCCACGGTGTATGTGATCAAAATTCATATGTATATACATATATGCGTGTGTATTAACGGTTTTGATAAGATCACAAACGCTAATTAACCGGATCTTATGAAAAACGTAAGGTGTGGAAGGATTCAACAAACACTTCACTTACACACAGTCTTCCTTACCTTCACAAACGCCTCTACACGCGTATCTTTTATTCTGAGACCGATTTGTTCATTAGCCTTTTCCCTGTATCTGTAGTCCTGTGCAATTATGTTCCTCTCTACAGCACCGAAATTGGCCCCTGTACATTCTAAGTCCAACTTCCCTTCGCTTGATTCGTCTGTGACCACCTCGTTCATCTCCTGGTTTTCTACCACTTGATGATTATTTCTGATCTTGCGACAGCGCCACTAACTCCTAAGTCAGTCAGTAAGTCAGCCAGTCAGTCCAGTCCAGTCCAGTCAGTGACTACCTCATTCATCTTCTAGTATTCTACCACAGGATCATCTCTTCATCTTGCAAATGTTCCTCTGCTAACTCCTTTTTAAGTCAGTCTGTCAGTCAATCAGCTGAGCAATCAGTCAGTCCAGTCAGTTCAGTCATAAGCTTGTCAGTCCAGTCAGTTCAGTCATAAGCTTGTCACAATGTCAGTCAGTCTGCTAAGCAATCAGTCAGTAAGCCTGTCAGTCTGTCAATCAGTAAGCTAACCAATCAGTCAGACAATCAGTCAGTCAAATAGTCAAGTCAGTCAGCGAGTCAGTCAGCCAGTCAGCGAGTCAGTCAGTCAGTCAGTCCAGTCAGCAAGTCAGTCTGTCGCTAAATCAGTCCGGTCACAGATTCCTGTCAGTTAGTCAGTCAGTCAGTCAGTCAGCCAGCCAGTCAGTTAGTCCAGTCAGTCAGTCATTCCGTCAGGCAGTCAGTCCAGTCATTGAGTTGCTAAGCCTGGAAGTCCATCAACCCGCCACCTTCTGCTTCCATCCACTCTTCCTACCCTCCTACAGCCACATTACTTCACAAAATTCTCCCTACACTGATCCCACTTCGAACAGCTCTCCGACACTCTCCACCTAAAAGCTGTTAACTATTTCCACTTCTTCAACCTGCTAATGATGAGATACGCCTCTAGCTACGCTTCTTGTCATCACTTACATCAGTGAACTAAAATAGTCTGCATATTTTTCCCTAAACGTTGTCCCTTTCCCAAAGCACATATTAATATTCTTTCCTGGAAATATTGTATTTCCAACGGCAAGCCCCTTTCGAAACAGTCAGCCCAGGAATTCCATGACAACCTAATCATGGTTTTGTCACCCACATTTGCATTTTATTCTCATCCAGGATATTCATGAGGAGCTAGGCAATACCTTTCATTGTCACTAGGTGCATTTAAATCACCTAATATCACTAGCCAGGCAGAAATTCAGATTTCCAGGTTGTCTTTTCTATTCCTAGACCAAGTACTGTACACTTTTTGCCGCAACTTTTTTCTTTTGCCACACTCAGGATTGCCCATAAAAACCTCGTAGTAATAACCTTTATAGTCTGTCGCCCATCACTAGTACCGGACACTACAAGCACCACCCCAAGCACAATCAGCCTGTGACCATCATCCCACTACCGCAAACCTTGAACTTTCACTTCTGTTAAGGCCAATAACATCCACTTAACTCTACTTAAACAAACAGACTATATCATCCATTTTCTCTGCTTTACTGTATGGAGTCACATTCAAAATAGCTAAACAGCAGCCACACAGAAGGAATGTTACTCCTTTTCATTTCTGGCATCCAGCACCTGAGGAAGGGTGGCGCTTGTTGAGTTGAATATAGAATTTGGGCCAAAGGCCAAGCACTGGGACCAATGAGGTCATTCAGTGCTGAAACAAAATTGACAGTAAAAGTAT
>NC_089784.1:33780569-33790569 GCF_040412425.1 Macrobrachium rosenbergii
AAAGAAAAAAAAAGGGTCAGACGTCACATTCTAGAAATTTTGAATTCACTGAATTCATCATATGATAGCTCACCCAATGTGATTGTTTTGTGGGCGGGGCTTACGGTTACGACATGCTATAAATACTAGATTCCCAATTGAAAGAATCAGTCTTAGAAGGTCAAGCACCGCGAGAGCATGGAGAGACGTCAGCCACATGAGTCCTACGAAGGTAGTTCTTCTTCTTCTTCTGGTGACAGACAGCGCCCACGGAGGCGGCAAAAGACCCAGGACGTCGAGGGAAACAGGCAGTCTCCTGCAGGGGCTGAAGGTGGTAAGGCAGCTCGTTCCATCAATTCAGACTTACTGGTCCCTTTAGTTTTCTGTAAAAGAAAACTATTGAGCCGGTTTTGTCTGTCCTTCCGCACTTTTTTCTGTTCGCCCGCAGATCTTAAACACTACTGAGGCTTGAGGGTTGCAAATTGGTATGTTGATCATCCACCCTCCAATCATCAAACATACCAAATTGCAGCCCTCCAGCCTCAGTAGTTTTTATTTTAACCAAGGTTAAAGTTAGCATAATCGTGCTTCTGGCAACGATATAGGATAGGCCACCAACGGGACGTGGTTGAAGTTTCATGGGCCGCGGCTCATACAGCATTATACCGAGACCACCGAAAGATAGATCTATTTTCGGTGGCCTTGATTATACGCTGTAGAGGTTGTACATAAAACTCGATTGCTTCAAAGAAACTTCGGCACATTTTTTACTTGTTTCATGGTGGCCCTGGTAAACTGAGTCTCATTTTCACGCTCTGAATACTTACAAAATTCAAGCAGCAGTTGGCTAAGTGCCGGTCGAAATAAGTGAGTGAATAAAGCCAGTTCCTTCTCAATCAAAAAATATAATAAAATTATAGAGTCGTTTCAGCTTTATACTACTTTCTGACATTTTATGGTTAGAAGAGAGTACAAAGGGCCAGAGAAACTTTACTGAAAACACATAAACTTTAGGCTATAAGGTCATTCACCGCTGACGGGGAAATCGAAAGAAACAAAGGTTCTAAATCTCGTAGCTGTACTAGGAGACAATCTTTCGGAGAGGGTTGAGGAAAGTAAGATGGAAGAAACAGAATATGAACAGAGGTACAGTAAAAGGAATGAAAGGGGTTGCAGTTAGAGGCCGAAGAGAACCTTAACAGCAATGCCTACAGTGTACTGCGTGGGGTGCACTGACGACGTTACGCCGTCCCCCTTCGGAGGCTATACTGAAAAGGCTTCTGTAATAACGGCCCACAAATACAGGGAGAACTGCAATTTCATGAACATTACACAACTTGTGAACTAATCGAAATGTCGACACTGATAGTAATCCAAGCGATTACACTGAACTCTAACGTAGATCCACGAAAATAACTTATTTCCCATTTCCTTCCTCAGCCTTGTCCCATATCGCCCAGGCTGTGTCTCGCCGTCAGCAAGAGTAAGTAATCTCCTACATTTGTTTACTTTCATTTTTATTCTACGTATACTCATAGTTATAAAGTATACATTCGAATCATTCAAATATACATACATATATATTTATATATATATATATATATATATATATATATATATATATATATATATATATATATAAATATATATATATATATATATATATATATATATATATATATATATATATTTTTATATCTATAAATATATATATATATATATATATATATATATATATATATATATATATATATATAAAGATATATATACATATATAAATTATATCTGTATAATGCATATATAATGTATGTATGCCAGTATGTGTCTGTAAAGTACCGGTACTCCGCCCCTTTCCCTTCAAAACTCCACAAGGTCTTCGTTCATTAACCTTGACACCATGAGGATAATTTTGAAAATATCATCTAATGCGAGGCGACAGTTTTCTCTTAAAATATTCGTCACTAAAATATTCAAGCCTTATGTATTCTTGACTAAGGTTGCGTCCACACTACAGTAAATCTTGTCAGAAACACGCGTCGGGAACTTGCCGCCAACATATCGCAAACAGGTTGACGACAAGTCAGCGACCTTGAGTGGGAAACGAACGTACGCATAATCTCATGAAGCGCTGGTCAGAACGACCAGCGAGTCGATGATTTGTATCCAACCTGTTCGTGATGTGTCCGCTATGAGTGCCCAAGCGTTGTTTGGGACATGTTTCACAGCAATGCCGACGCTTCCTAGCTGTTATAATACAAATTCCTTTTTTCATTTGTAACCACAAACAGGAATGAAGCAATTACGAGGCAAGCAATAAGTGGCGGGGTCTCCGTAGAAGCACTGATCAGAGATAATGAAAATGTGCAGAGGGAAGTGGAGGCAATGCGCGTGAGAGAGCAGGAACTAGAAGAACAATTGGCAGAAGGGAATCGAGCTCTTTCAACTGTACAGAAGAGTTGGTCAAGCCATCCTGAATCCCGAAGGAAATATTGATGGAACACTGAGTACGAGAGAACGAACATAAATCCTTGTTATCTGCAAACACCTTCAGACCAGCATAACATTGGCCTGCTGCTGCTGCTGTCCTATGGAAACGCACCACTTCAAGTCGCAAAACACTTCAAGACGTGAAAATTCATTTCAAGAGAACCCAACTTTTAGAAATGCTTAAATCAGCGAAAATTAATTTTAAGAGAACCCAATCTCACTGGTAAAGACAAAATCATTCCAGAAGGCCAACTTCACGCTGAACAAATTTGACACTTAACTAGTTGCTGTATTGAGGCGACTAGGAAAAGGTGACAAAAAGAAGCCATGACTCAAGTTTGACCACTGTTTGACTTCCTAAAATCAACGTTTTTGGCAAAGAAAGCCAGTAAAGAGTTTGGGCACATTCACTGTCAGCAGAATAGTTTCATAAGAGCATCATATTCTTTAGAAGCTTGAATTTCAAGTCAATGGCCACTTTGGGCTTGTTCCTTTTGAATAGGGTTCATCTTCTGAGTAATAATAATAATAATAATAATAATAATAATAATAATAATAATAATAATAATAATAATAATATGTAACGTGGAAATAAAATCACCAATACAATTTTGAGAATATTTTGACCCTGTAACAATAATTTTTGGGTATTCCTATGACTTAGGCTTCACCGTTTTATCGTTTCTTGGTGTACTGATACATCTAAACCATGAGTGCATTTCTATTAATCTGTGCAAACTTTTATTTTTTTGTGGGGGGAGGAACTTTCTCTGTTAAACAAGAAACTATCTATCGTGCTCAGGCCAGCTTCATCACAGTTTTGATAACTCAAATATATTTTGCGAGTGGAAATGAATGATGTATTCTTTCTCCCTTAACCACTAGTGTTGTCTGAGTAGAGAAAAGTTTCAGTTTATATATATATGTGTGTGTGTGTGTGTAATGAAGCCATGTGTATGACTGTCTGCATATACATATATATATATATATATATATATATATATATATATATATATATATATATATATATATATATATATATATATATATATATATATATATATATATATATATATATATATACATAAATACATACTTATATATACATATACATACACACACACACACACACACACACACAAACATATATATATATATATATATATATATATATATATATATATATATATATATATATATATATATATATATATATATATATATATATATATATATATATATATATCAGGACAGGGTGACAAGGAGACAGTCGGTCATCTATAGGTAATATTTATTTGCCGACGCGTTTCGTAACACACAGTTACATCATGAAGGCTAAAAGAGAAAATACACAAATTAAAATACATGGAGTAAAACTAACGACTTCAAGAGTCTCAACATGCTATATAAATATACATTAAAACAAGACAATTCAGAAAAAGTACCTGCCAGACTAAAAGTTGAAGACTGAACGACTGAAAGGGAAAAAGGAAAGCGGCAAAGAAAACTGGCTCAAGCCAGATACAACTGGACAGAGGTGGAGTGGGAGTTCAACTTAGGAACTAGCTGCTTAATAAAAAACGTTCTAAAACGAGCAGTTCGTGTGGATGGCTTGTTTGGCCCAAAACAGAGAAGTCAGAATAATTAATACTGGTATTACATATATTGATTTCTAATATTAGAAAATTCTGAATTGGACAATCTGCAACCATACGATAACTAACACCTTTAGGTAAATCTGCTCTGACCCTCAGCAATCGTGGGATCGACTAAACGATTGCTGAGGGTCAGAGCAGATTCACATAAAGGACTCATGTAGAAGAGCGTGCTATTGGAAACAGCGCACATAGTGAGAAACGTGATGGACTCCTAATAGTGCAGCAGATAATTGCATATTTCATAAGAATCGTTCAGATAGTGAAACAAGCATGAAATTTTGCACAAGTGCTCTTTAAAGTTCCTCTATCAGAAAAGGGCGCTGGCCACGCAAAAATTTAATATGGCGGCCAAATTCAAAGATGGCGGCCAGTATCGACAGATTTTGGCTAATTTTTCACTAGAATGGCATGTATTTGCTTCTAGCAATATGGTAAAGCTCTTCCATACTATTTCTTGTGAATATTATGTTTCTGTAGCTTCCCAGTACAGTTTACCTTAAATATGGGGGCTATATGGCTGCCAAGAAAAGGTAGAAACAATAATTATAATGAGAAATAATGCCCGCTCAACAATTATCGCTTTAAGCATGGATCTTGGTTTCTGTGGTTTTAGATCCTAATGAGGCCATCTCTTTCGAATAACTCATCAATTTTGAAGGAAAATTAATAAATGTAAAAGAGTGTATGAGTGGCACAGTGTAATAAGGTGCCAAGCGCCGTTTTTTAAAAAATGATAAAAACGCATTTAAAGTTTGCCAACTATGAAAACGCTTATAAAAGAAAAACCAGCCAAACGATTTCTATGAATCATACCTCATTTTAAAGGAAATTTATTCGCCTATTACATATGCAAAAATCATTATAGTATGTACGCCTCCTACATCCACCCACGCACCTCCACTGGTTGCCGCTTGCCTCCTTTTTATGACGAGTCTTATGATGTAGCAGTGAGAACTCGCTAAGGGCGAAATTTCCCTTTGTTTTGCATGGATTTTCGAACCTTTTGCCAGTAACATAAGGGGACAAAAGTGTGTACAGGATAGTGCTGTACTTTAGCTGCTCGCTCACAATAAAAAAACCAGTTCGCCGCGGTGGCGCTTGCCACCTTGTTACGCCGCGCCCCTCGTATGTCTGCACACAACCAGGGCACACTGGTGACATCACTGCTGTGTAACTCAGCATGGGGTTCAGTGCCAGCTAATCCAGCTTTACTAATCCTGTAGTCTTAGACTAGTAGTTGTAGTATAGTTTAGTTTAGTGTCCCAAATGCTTTCTAACAGCCCCAGACCAGCTATAGTTAGATAGCCGCACCTGAATAGACAGGATGTGCCAGCGCGGGAGAGCCGAGCCAAGGGTGTGGGGGCTGTACATGATGGTTCATGTACTTACCCGGATGGTGTACAGATCACACGGGACTTAAATGGCACTGGATGAATGATCGGCTAGGTGTAGGGAGACCGAACCTAGTTGAATCCCATACAGGAATGTGTGCTTTGTTTAAGGTGGTAAAAGGATAACCCCTCGGCCTTAATCAAAAGTGAAATCATGGCAGAATGTGATGCCAATCCAATATTGAGCAGTAGAAAAACAAACTGAGTTTGTGTTGTCTTTGTCAGAAGGACAAAAGAGGTGAGCACTTGACATCACCTCCAAGTCATCATGTCCTAGACCATGATGGGTACACAATGCTGGCAAGGAACATTCCCATGTTCAGTGAAATTAATGAAATGCCACTGATAATGGATCCAGCAAGGCTGGATGAAGGTGATGGCATAGAGGCCACTCTCAGAAAAAATGCAGCAAAATACCATGTGAACTGTCGCTTGTTGTTTAACAACACTAAACTGGACCGCAAGAAAGCGACAATCCAATGACCAGACCAGCAACACTGAGACTAGTCGCAAAACTGCGCCGAACCAGTCATGACAATGAAGTTTGCATTTTCTGTGAGAAAGTGGCACCTGCATCTGATCTCAGACAGGCTAGTACTAAGGGCCTTGACTTGAAATTGCGTGAATGTGCAGAGATACTTAGTGATGGCAAGCTCCTTGCTGTTGACTGGTGGGGATGTCATTGCACAGGAGTTTAAGTATCACCATGCCTGTCTTTGTGCCCTCTACAACAGAAAAAGGTCCTACCTGAGGAGCCTTGAGAAAGGCCAAGGTAGCACTGAGTCAGAATCAGATGTGTATCCACTAGTTCTGTCAGAACTGATGACATACATTGTTGAAAACAACCTTTGTTCAGATGATCCAGTCACATTTCGGCTGGCAGATATTTGCCACCTCTACCAACAACGTCTGGAACAATTAGGTGTAGAGTCACCAAGTGTAAATTCCACGAGACTCAAAGACAAACTTCTGGCAGAAATTCCAGAACTTGAGGCTCATAAATCTGGCAGAGATGTATTACTTGCATTTCAAAAGGATGCGGGAAAAGCACTTGCTCAATCATCTGATCTTTCAGAGGCAGTTATCATTGCTAAAGCAGCAAATATTCTCAGAAAGTCTATACTTGATCATCAGTCACGGTTTGATGGCACATTTTCTGAGGCTTGTGTACGAAATTCTGTGCCTCCTCTCCTGCTCCAGTTTGTAGGGATGGTTGAGCATGGGGCTGACATCAAGTCACAGTTACGATTTGGAGCATCAAAGTCAGACCAGGCCATTGCACAGCTCATGCAGTTCAACTGCTACTCCCAATACAAAGAGGGAGCAACAACTCATAGACACTCCAAAGACAGAGAAACCACCATTCCCAGTCTACATGGGACTCTCAGTCTATGCCAAAACCAGGAAGAGAAACCTGGTTGAAATGCTACATCAGTATGGCCTCAGTATCTCTTATGACAGAGTACTGGAGGTCTCTGCACAGTTAGGAGATGCCACAGTTAGCAAATATGTGGAGGAGGGTGTGGTCTGTCCCCCAGTACTGCGAAAAGGGTTGTTCACCACTGCAGTGATGGACAACATCGACCACAACCCATCTGCAACTACTGCCACTACCTCCTTCCATGGAACTAGCATCTCCATATTTCAGCACCCCACCAAGGAGAACACTGGACAGGAAAGACAGCAACTAAAGTTTGCACCTGAGAAAGTGAGGTCGGTGCCTGAATTGCCGGACACATTCACAAACATCTCACCAGCTTCCTTTCAAACAAAGAACCCTGTGCCACCAAACACTGCAATACCAAAGCCACCCACAGATATCTTGGGGCCACAGCTTGCACTGGAGTATCAGTGGCTAGACAAGGTCATAGTCACCCAGGAAATAGATGATGCAGTGAATCTGACGTGGTCAGCTCATCACGCTTCAATGAAGAGAAGCCCAGAATTTGAAGTAACCATAACTTCATTGCTTCCTCTCCTGCGTGATCAGGCTCATTCTGTTGCTACGATCAAACACGTGATGCAGAAAGTGCAGGATGTCACTGATTTTCTGAACCCCTGGCCAGATACCCATAATCACAGCTGATCAGCCAATCTATGCCGTAGCAAAGCAGGTGCAGTGGCAGTGGCCTGATCAGTATGGCGAAGACAAGTATCTGGTAATGTTTGGTGGTCTGCACATTGAGATGGCAGCAATGACATCTCTTGGTACTCTTCTTCATGGCAGTGGTTGGACAGGAGCTCTGGTGGAGGCAGGAGTTGCTTCATCTGGAACTGCAGAATCCTTCCTGTCAGCTGCAAGTGTAACCAGGACACGGCAGATGCACCAGGTTACAGCCTCTAGTTTGTACAAACTCCTGAGGACAGCATACACTGACTACTGTGCTGAGAAAGCAAACAACAATGAGCAGGCATTAGAGTTTGAGGAGTGGTGTGACCTTCGAAGACAGCAGAGTCCACAGTTCCACTTCTGGCACATGGTGTTGTCTATGGAACTTGTGATATTCCTACTGATCAGGTCCTTCCGTGAGGCCAATTTTGTCCTCTACTGCCAGGCATTGCATGAGCTGATACCCTACTTCTTTTCCAACAATAATACAAACTATGCTCGTTGGCTGCCTATTCACCTCAGGGACATGCTTACCCTAGAGAGTTCACACCCAGAGTTGCACAAGGAGTTCAAGGCTGGCAACTTTGTTGTGCACAAGACCAGTCGCCAGTTCTCAGCAATGGCTCTTGACCAAGCTCATGAGCAGACCAATGCCTTTATAAAGGCTGATGGCGGAGCCATTGGGCTGACTGAAGATCCGTCAGCACTCAGAAGATGGATGGTGGCTGGCCCAGAGATCATCCGCTTGGTGTCTGCATACGAAACAGAGGTTCAAAGTAAGGAGTCTAATGAGCAGACAACACACCATGAACAAACACCTCATGCGCAGAAGACATTCTTGGAGAGAGTCAGCAAGCTGTCATTGGCTTTGCAACACTTGGGAAGTCCTTTTCAGGAAGAGAGCCAGGATCTGTATTCCATTGACAACAAAGACATTGCCCACCCCAGCTCAGCAGAACTTCTACAGACACACCTTGACAGAGGCCGCACTAAATTTCAGAAGTTTTCAGACTCTTTGGCAAACAATGCAGTCTCCTTCTATGAGCCGATAAAGAAGAACAGAACTGACTTCTTCAGGCAAGAAGCTGCTCCTGTAGAACAGTCAAAGCAGAAACTTCTGAAGGAGGATTGCCAGCTTTTCTCAAAGCTATTTATATCCTGTCAGAGCCGTGAATGTGATCTGCAGGAATTCTTCCAGCACGAGAATCAAACATTCCCAGCTTCCTTAGTGAGGGTGGTAGGCTGTACACATGTCAGAAGTCTCAGCTGACCTCGGTCCTGGAGAGTCATGTTACACTAGAAGACAAAGAACCAAAGACTGATGTCCTCATTGTAGATGGATCAGCTTTGGTCCATGCCTTGCCACCAAAGAAAGGAAAGACCTTTGAGGGCTATGCACTTTGCGACTTCTTGCCTGTGATACAATCCTATAGCAGCAAGTACACATCATCACATCTTGTATTTGATGTATACAATACATCCAGCCTCAAAGCTGAGACCAGGCTCCAACGTGGTCAAGGAGGAAGGCGCAAGGTGACAGACAAGAACACAATTCCATCCAACTGGCGCAATTTCCTAAGACACGATGCCAACAAGACAGAGTTGTTCCAGTTCCTGGCAGACAAAGTTGCCCAGATGTCTGCCACAAATGTTGTCATTGCCACGAAAGGGTCTGCTGTCCTCAGCACTCATGAGGCTAGTCTTCAGGGACTGGAAAAGTGCTCTCATGAGGAAGCTGACACCCGCATCTTTCTCCATGCCAAATATGCCACAGAACATGGAGCCAAGACCATCACGGTTAAAGCAAATGACACAGATGTTCTTGTCGTTGCAGTCAGTGCTTTCTCCACTCTCCACAATCTAGGGCTAGAGAAGCTATGGGTGGCATTTGGCCAAGGCCAGAGCCTGCGCTGGATTGCTGTGCATGACCTGTGCAACTCTGGGCCAGGAGAAGGTGAATGGCATGCTCTTCTTCCATGCTTCACAGGCTGTGATACAGTGTCAGCCTTCCGAGCAAGGGCAAGAAGACCGCCTGGCAGACATGGAACATCTTTCCAGAGGCCTCCACTGTGTTCTCCAAACTGAGTCACTACCTCTCAGAGTGGAAGAGAGTGACCTGAAGGTCCTGGAGAGGTTTGTCATACTTATGTATGAAAGATCCAGCACTGCTGGCACTGTGGATGAGGCTAGACTTGATATGTTTGCCAGAAAACAAAGGGCATATGAGGCCATTCCACCAACCAGGAGCTCTCCTCCAACACACCAAGCGTGCTGCGTACCAGGCTGGTTGTGTGTGGGGCAGGCCACCCAGTGTCAGCCACAGCCAGAGAACCCTGCTGAGTGGGGATGGCAAAAGTCTGGTGAAGCATGGCAAG
>NC_089784.1:33798069-33810569 GCF_040412425.1 Macrobrachium rosenbergii
GATACCATTATTATTATTATTATTATATTATTCTTATTATTATTATATTATTATTATTATTATTATTATTATTATTATTCAGAAGATGAATCTCATTCATAAGTAACAAGCCCACAGGGGTCATTGACTTGACATTCAAACTTCCAAAGAATGTGGTGTTCATTTGAAAGAAGCACCAAAAGGTAATAGGAAATACAGAAAGAAGAAATCAGTAATTAGAAAAGTAAAAACAAATTAAATAAATAAAAGGAAAAAACTTAAGTATATTATTGAAATAAAAGGAGAACTGTTTTATAGCATTGCATCTTCTTTTGAGCTTCTGAAGTTCCAACTGCACGACATCCTCAGGGAGGCTGTTCCACAGTCCAACGGCGTAAGGAATAAAGGACCTCCGGAACTGAGAAGTTCGACAGCGAGGCACATTTACTGCATATTGGCGCTTCTGCTGTTCAGCAAATCTGGTCGCTCTCGGCGGGAAAAGAGGGTCAGGGATCGATTGTGAACGTGAAAGATCCCTGTTAAAATACAAATCATGAAAAAGTGACAAACATGAGACCATCCGTCCACGGTCACAGTCATGGCTGCTAATGTTCAAAAAACAGAAAACTACCACCATGAACCACTCTGTCTCAAAGAGAGATCGCCTGTTTGAGTCCTGAGTGGGCGTAAATCCTTCAGCTAATTTCCGTTGAATTCAACTGGGCCTCAGTTGACCTAAACAGCACGTAGGAGGGAGTCAGACACTGCTGAGGGTCGCACCCATGAGGAAGATGATCAGATACCTTGCTTCTTTATTTCAGGCGTGTACTACACTGCACGGAGCAGGAGGGTGGATGTGTCATGTCTCCCCTACCATCCCGGTGCCCTATCATCCAGATCCCCTATCTACCCCACCCCATCCTGGTAGCACAAACAGGTTTGCAGGAGGAAGGTGGACGTCTCATGTCTCCCCTACCCTCCCGATTCCCTACCTACCCCGCCCAACCCTGGCCGGACAAACAGGTTTAAATGAGGAGGGTGGACGTCTCATGTCTCTCCTACCCTCCTGATCACCTACCTAACCCGTCCCCACCCGGGCCGGACAAACAAGATCTAGTCGGATTTTATTACTGAAGATGGATAGATGACTTGCTAAAAACCAGGACAGCATCTCCTAAAGCCACCCTTTCTCAGGAGGAATGGAATCAAATAACAAAGGGTCCCAACTCCAGGGACTTTACGTACCATCCCATAGATCGGCCAAAGGTAACTTTATCCTCCACGCTGGTGTTCCTCATTGGATGGGTGGGTATTGTTCTCAGCTAGCACACTGCTGGTCCCGCGTTCGATTCTCCGATCGGCCAATGAAGAATTAGGGGGATTTATTTCTGGTGATAGAAATTCATTTCTCGTTATAATGTGGTTTGGATTCCACATTAAGCTGTAGGTTCCGTTGCTGGGTAACCAATTGGTTCTTAGCCACATAAAATAAATCTAATCCTTGGGGCCAGCCCTAGGAGAGCTGTTAATCAGCTCAGTGGTCTGGTTAAACTTGGTCGAGACGAAGATAATTCTTAAACGTGATGTTTTGTTCCCATAGACTGCCGTTGTTCAACGCTGAGAGGACCACGTTCCCCTGACCAGTACAGTATACGAGTACATAACAGTAAATTTGATTCCTCAATCACTTTATCACAGCATATAAAGGCAAACAATTTATATTAATATATATATATATATATATATATATATATATGTGTGTGTGTGTGTATGTGTATGTATTATACATATATACATATATAAATATACACACTCACATATCAAATATACATATATAATTTATTTATATGTATATGTGTATACATATACATAAATATATGTATAATATATATTATATTTGTATATACATACATATATATATATATATATATATATATATATATATATATATATATATATATATATATATATATATATATATATATATATATATATATATATATATATATATAGGGGACTTCATGGAAACTTTTCACTTTGTCACTTGGAATATGTGAGGTTCCAGAATTCCAAAATAACTTAAACCCCTCTCCCCCCACAACCACCCACGCCCTTTCTCAGCAAGTTTTCACAGAATGAATTTCCCAGTTCAAAGCCCTCGTCCATCCTAGCTGTACCCCTACGAAGTCGACTAGCTACCAGATGCAAGGAGGGATGGATTTCCTGTTAAAACGTTCTTCATTCACTTACAATGAGCGACCCCCGTGGAACCTATAGAAAAGCTTAATAATATATAAGTAACGTATTACAAATAGATTTTCATATTATTATTATTATTATTATTATTATTATTATTATTATTATTATTATTATTATTATTATTATTATTATTATTATTATATTATATTTAGAATATGAGCCCTATTCATACGGAACAAGCCCACCAAAGGGGCCACTGACTTGGAATTCAAGCTTCCAAAGGCTGTGGTGTTCATAGAAGGCAACAGAGAAAGAAGAGATTAGTTACTATAAAAGGAAAAAAAGGGATAAATTAACAAACTCATAAACAGATACAAGAGCATACTAAATGTCAACGTTTCCGGCAACAAGGTCGTGAACGCTTTTGGACTGCCAAAATCAGCTGACAGGATTTCAAGGTGTGCATTTAAACGCCGTGCGAGTTAGCCCAATGCGTAGTGCATCAGCGGCCTTCATTCTCAGCGGTGGAATCAGCCATGTCCAGAAGCAAACAAACTAAAAACGGCAAGAAGTCAAAGGGGTCTCCTTTTAGCGAGGCTGAGGATGGGGACTTTCGTTCGTGGCAAGGAAACAGTTCAGGTCAGTCTTATAATGCGCTGTATGCTCTTGGGAGACACATTATTCTTCCCTTCACAAATCTTTCCACAATATAGGGAATCTTCTGTGGAATAGTTTCCCAAAGGATGTTGTACTGTTGGAATCTTCAAAGTTCAAGCGATGATACCTGAGTGCATCACGACCCTAAAGCAATTCTCTGGTATTTTATTTAACAGTGCGTTTACATTTTGTATCTATTTATTTATTAATTTGTTAATCTGCTTCTTTTTAAAGAACTGATCTCTTCTTTTTGTATTGCTGGTCACCTTCTGTTACTTCCAAATGAACACCATATTCTTTCAAAGCTTGAATATGAAATCAACGGCCGCTGTGGTGGGCTTTTTCCTTATGAATGGGGTTCATTCTCTGAATAATAATAATAATCTAACAAGCCATTAGAGAAACGACGAGACGTATGTTAATCTTCAACAGCCACGATGCCCTCTTAACTTATCGAAATCTTCGCACTTTGGAAGCGCTCATTATTACTAGGCTTAAATCAAAATGAAGAAGCAAATGAAGAGATTCTGACGCCCGGCCGAGATTCGACCTCGCGTCCGGGGTTTCAGACCGAGGTAACGTTCATCACCAGGCCACGAAGAAAGATATAAGTCTATTCCCGCCCATACGTATTTATATCTATCGTATTCAAGATATATCTACTAGAGCTGGAACAGACCCACCTTCTTCACCACTGAAGGGACAAGCCTTCTACTGTGCATTTCAGGGCCGTGTTTAATTTGTTTTTCGTCGATAAAATCTTACCAAAGCTTCGGATATGGATCGTATTTTGGAAATAGCTATTTGAAGCCACAACCTAATTGCCAAAAATATGCCGTGATGTCTAATGCGGATAATTAAGGCACTTATCACAGTAAATCCAAGAAATTTAAAGGGGAAACTTAGCTAAATCTAGCAGGCTCGGAGACAGAGGGTAGTAAAACGTCATTACTGAAGGCCCTCCCACTCATTAGTACTGTAATATGACGTAATTTACTAGACTCTCCACCCATATACTTTATGAATGAATACTCAAGACGTTGGTAGTAGTAGTAATAGTAGCAGTGTATGGAATTCTTATATTGTTTCACACACTCAACATCTACCCTACATACTCAGTCAGTCTCTCTCTATCCCCCACTCTCTCTCTCTCTCTCTCTCTCTCTCTCTCTCTCTCTCTCTCTCTTTTCATGTCTCTCATCTTTTCATGTCTCTAAGTAGAGTACAATAAGGGAACGGGTATCAAATGAGAATATCAATTGTGTAATACAGTTCCATGGCGCAATTCACGTTTCCTCTAACTTGAAATATGCACCAAGTCTTGGAGTAACACTCTCTGTGAAAACCATTGTTACCCTGGAGTTTCAGTTGCTTCATATTGTCTTCTCAAAAGTTCCGATTCACGTGTACCTGCTTAGTCCTGCTAAATGAGTGTAACATAACGCAAGTGTTCTAACCTTAACTTCCTTAATGCATGATCAGTCCCATAATAAATCCACAGTGCTTGGTATGGCACACTACTCCCCCCTCATTATTTTATTTGTTTGCCCCTGTGTCAGTTTTGTTGTTTCTATGCGTGATTCATTTACTTGAAACTGACTAATTTTTGTTGTAGGGTTGTTGAATGGTTATCAGTGAGTCTATGTTTCCCGGCTTTATCTATCTGTATATTTTTGTATGGATTTGAAGTTACTCATTCTTTCAATTTTCAAGTATTTCAATATGACTGTATTTCACCAGTTCCAAAGGTTTTGTATAACTGATAGTGAACGGGTAATTAGAAATTGCGTTATAATTGCTACGTATTCCCGTAGTCAACGTAAAATTGTACAATGAGAACAGTAATACTGCCGTATGTATATTTACCAAATTCCTTTGCTATAATACTGTCAGATGTATACATAATAAATTCTTATTCATTACCCGTGGTATCACCGATGGAAACCGTTATTTTATCGTCATTCTCAACAATGATTTGCCTCCCAGCCTTTCCTTTAATACTGAAATTTGATGCAGTCATGCTTCTGTTTTATCAATGACCTCGGTGCTATGGACTAATAAAGTTTCTGCTTTCAATGATAATGACACTTTCTATAGCAAGCGTTGTATTTTTTTTTTTTTTTGGTATGTGTTTTAACTCAAATCTGTGTTTCTATCTTTGGTTTCAACTGCTACGGTCGCCTATTTAGGTGACGAGCGCTAAGAAGCAATGTAGTTTTGTGGTTTCAGCTCAGCTCGGGTAAGCTGAAGACAAAATCTCTAACAATTTCTTTATTTGTTTACTTTGACTGTACAGATAAAAATGTTTAGATTGCCATCCATTTATAGTATATTATATCGTACAATTTCGGTAATTATCGCATATCCTACTCAAGGTACTGCTTATTGTACAAGAGGGTCAAATATTTGTGTTTCTACCATCATTATCATACTACTGGGGACCCTGCTATCACGTCTGATGTCATGGTTTACGTCACAACTAGCCTCTCTCTGGGTGCTTACTAAATTTAGCTAAGTTTCCCTTTCATTTTCTTTGATTTACTCTGATAAGTGCTTTAATTATCAACATTAGATATCACTGCATATTTTTGCCAATCAGGCTGTGGTTTCAAATCGCTATTTCCAAAATACTATCCATATCCGATGCTTTGGAAGATTTCATCGACGAAAATCAATTAGACACGGCCCTGAAATTTTGCCCGGTAGTTGTCAAAGACACTGCTGGCGTAAAAACATAACCCAAACACGTGTTAATGAAGAGTTTTTTTAATATGTTTTTAACTGGTTACATCATCTCATTACATCTTTTCACAATAATAAGTGCTAAGTGGACCCGGATCCTCTGTACAATAACTGTAGGAGGGTACTACACTGTAGCGAAGGCGTGAGTAAGAGAGCGTCTACAAACTTCAGACAACAAACAGGTCAATAACTCTTGCGAGCGGAAATGTAGTGCCTGACACGAGGCGAACGAAAACAGAGGTCACCACATAATCACTGATGATTCTGAATTTGTTTAAAATTTCATGTGTGATACTGACAAATTATTATATACAAATACGTATATATATAAATTTACATATAAATATTATATATACATATATATATTATATATATACATATATATATAAGAGAGAGAGAGAGAGAGAGAGAGAGAGAGAGAGAGAGAGAGAGAGAGAGAGAGAGAGAGAGAGAGAGAGAGAGAGAGAGGAAATTTTTAAGAACAGACATGAATTTATATTCTATATATTCCGAATTAATAATATTGTGCAAAATGCATTCAAAGAAATCCACTGTTCCTATCTGGGCATTTTCATCCACCGAAAAAATGAGTTCCTTGATTAAGTTAAGGGTCTATTTACATTTGAGGCCACAGATACCCAAACTTAGTTAGGACAAGGCTAAATTCCTCGAAAAAGGAAACTTGGGCTTTCCTGTAAGTGACATTATGCCACTGTAAGACACCCCCAATGAAAGAAAATGTTAATATATACATTGCACATGCGTACCCATGTGGAAACTTGTTTCTGAAAAAAAAATTAAACACAAGCCAACTCACCCTTCAAAATTTTGCTTTGTCAGGTAGCTCTGATGCGCCACAATACTGGACTGACCAGGTGGGACGTTCATCCAGTGTGGAAGATTGCTGGGCATCAATACCCAGCTGTTCTACGTCTCCGTTTCCACAAGGCGACGACCCAATGGAGATGTACCCCGGCAGGTAAGAAACGACACCGCTGGACTGTGGAACAATCTCCCTCAGGAGGTCGTGCGACTGGAATCTCGAAAGCTCAAGCGAAGATGCAAAGCATTAACTGCCCTAAAACTATTCGTCTTGTATTTTAATAATTTACTTACATTTCTATCTATTTATTTACCGATTTAATTTATTTTTCTATTTTCTAATAACTGATCTCTTTCTGTATTTCTTATTACCCTCTGTTACTTCTTTCAAATGAAAACTTTATTTTTTGGAAGCTTGAATTTCAAGTCAGTGGCCCCTTTGGTGGGCTTGTTCCCCATCAATAATGATCATCTTCTGAATAATAATAATAATAATAATAATAATAATAATAATAATAATAATAATAATAACAACAACAACAGACACCTTAATTTGAATCTATTCCGCGCATGTGGCTTTGTCTTTCATAGCTTCCTTCACAGAGTATGCATTTTACTATTCATCTTTAAATAGTGTTTCCCATCGACAGCTTTCGAGACGCGTAAGTGAACTTCATATTTTCAAATAAAAAAAAAAGATAAACAACTTGTACACGAGAACAAAATCTAGCTCCCGTCACAAAATATACTTCCAAGAGAGATTGAAACACAGCAACCTATTCCTTAACTCTTTCCAGAGAAGAAGATCCTTATGTTACCAACCGGAGGCTTACGACGGAGCTCAAGGAACTTTCATTCCAGAACTCGCACTTGCTCCACGAGGTCCTTCGGCAGGAGGAGGAAATAGACGAGGTGCAGGAACGTCTCGAAAAAAGGAGGGACGAAGCAGCTGAAAACAACTTGCGTATGCAAGCTTACGTCAGTGGCATCGACGAGGTTATCGGGACACTGGCGAATCAAGACGCGGCCCAGCGGGATCCTAACCTCATAAGGATGCTTCAGGGACTGAAGAATCGATTCCAGTCCTAGATGCCGTAATGATGAACTGGTGGTAGATTGACACTGAAAAATAAGAAAAGTAAATACAATCATTTGTATTTAGAAACTACACCAACTTGGAAAGAGGAGAGGCGGATCCTGGCCTGATAAGGACTGACGAATCAAAATCACTCCTAGATGATGTGATGATGAAGTTAGATAAAAAAAAAATTTTTTAAATAAATCCAAAAGTAAATCCCATCAATTGTACGTAGTATAAGAAAAGCCAGCTTGGAAAAAGGAGGGAGTTACAGCTTTCAACAAGCAAACATTAATTTCCTTTGATAATATATAATGAAGAATCTTACAAAGCAGACTTGAATTATATGATGCTGCATTGAAAGAGGGTTTCTGGAGGGTTGTACGAAAGGGTTCACTTGATAAACATTGTTAAATAGTTTAGGATTAAAAAAAACATACTTAATCTTTAAAAAACTCACACACCACAAGTTATTAAACAGTTTAGATTGTGTTGAGAAATTTGCATCTTAAAAATAAACTTTACATCTTAAAAAAAATCATTAAAGGCCTTATGTACTATATGGAAAGCTGTATTCAGGAAATAACAGGATAATCTCTTCTCTGTTTTAATTGCCATATTGTAAAGGAGATTTTCCTCTTATGTGAAAGACAAAAAATTATGAAAATATAATAACTTTCTTTTGAACTGGAAATTAATTTTTCTCCTCATATTCTGAAAATGGTTGAATTTTATGTCCCACTTGTGTATACTGAGAGTTCACGAATCTACATATGTTCGCAGAAATAACAAATGAATACTTGTGTAGCATATCAGTTATTCCTTACTAACATCCAGTCGTGAATATTCCATACAGTAACTCTAGGACTGTCATAGTTACTCCGTTAACCTCACAAATAACTATTAAAAAATTTAAGATAACTCTTTTACTAAATTTACACAGAACATGAAAGCACCGAAAACCCGTTTTCGTGTTTCCTAATTAGCTCTTTGTATCAAATGAACCAACTGACCTACATTACATTTTCAGACAATGGCAGAGGACCAATTCACTATCTTGGGAAGACCATATTTCAACACCTGCTCCCTAACATGCTTTCTCTCTCTCTCTCTCTCTCTCTCTCTCTCTCTCTCTCTCTCTCTCTCTCTCTCTCTCTCTCTCTTTCCATGTCTGTCTGTCTGACAAGCTCTCTCTCTCTCTCTCTCTCTCTCTAGATACCATAAAATTATTACATTTCATATTAATATTCGCCATAAAAAAGAACAGAAGATACTAAAGAGATTAGACTACCGTCGAGGAGACCTAAAAAAACTAAAGGAGTATGTAAAATACTCGTATCTAGAGTACGACAAGAACACAGACATAGATGACTGGGAAGCCTTTCTAGGAGAATACACAGAAAAACGCTCCAGATGTATACCATTAAAGCAAACACAGACAAACGGCAACCCTCAGCCTAAGTGGTTCAACAGAGAAATTAAAAATAAGGGAAAGAGACAGATTGCACAAATCACTGAATCCAGACCCAACACCAGAAGAAGCAAGCAGCCATAAAGAACTCTGTAGAAAGGTGGACAAATTAGTAAGAAATGCAAAAATAAATGAGAATAAGGGAGTTGCATCAGTTTGTAAGGAAAACCCAAAAGAATTCTTTGCGCATGTTAATAGTAGAAAGCCAATAAAGCATAGCATACGTTCCTTAAGAGACAATAGAGGAAACCTAGTGAACTCAGACTTGGAAAAAGCGGAGTTATTGAATAAGTTTTTTACTAGTGTTTTCACAATTGAAGACACTACCTCAGTCCTTGAACCAGCTAATAAACATAAAGGGGCAAACCGCTTGACAAAATAATATTTAGAGAAGAAGACGTTAAAGACAAAATAGAAAAACCAAACAGGTTCAAATCTCCTGGCCCGGATGGGATTTATCCAAGAGAGAAATTAAAGAGTTAAAAGAGGATATAGTTCCTCACCTATATAAACTCTACAGAAAAACTGCAGAACAACGAAAGGCACCAAAAGGATGGAAACTAGGTAATGTGCCCCCAGTTTACAAAAAAGGTCCAAGAGAAGAGCAAGGAAATTATAGACCAATCTGTCTAACGTCAGTCCCTTGCAAAATTTTTGAATCCATAATTGCGGATCAAATTGTGGATCACATTGATAGAAACAACCTGGTGTTATACAGTCAACACGGCTCCAGACAAAACAGATCCTGCCTCTCAAACCTCTTGGAGTTTTTTCATAGCATGCTTAGTATTTACGACAGTAGCAGGGCAATAGATATACTCTACTTGGATTTCCAAAAGGCCCATGACAAAGTTCCACACAAGAAACTAATGACAAAAGTTAGAGCTTTAGAAATTGTAGGAGAACTAGCAGACTGGATCGAAGACTGCCTAACTAATAGAAAACAGAGAATCGTTATATAATAAACGGTGAAGAATCAGAATGGGCAGATGTGACAAGCGGAGTTCCTCAGGGTTCTGTCCTTGGTCCGCTCTTGTTTTTGATTTACATTAATGACATTCATGTACGCTTAACTAGCCTGATAGCCAAATTTGCAGATGACACCAAACTAGGTGTAAATGCAGCAGACCCAGATACAGTGGAAACTTTAAGAAATGATCTAAGGAAAATAGGAGAGTGGTCAAAAAGATGGCAAATGCCTTTTAACTTTGATAAGTGTAAAGTGTTACAAATAGGAACAAACAACCCTCATGACAACTGCATGCTGATTGGGAATGACAAATAGTGTAGAACAAGAAGAGGACCTTGGAGTCATTATTACCAAGGACTTTCAGTCCAAAAAAACAGTGCATAAAAGCTGAAAAGAAGGCACAGAAACTGGTGGGATACATAAAGAGGCAGTTCAAATACAGAAACAAGGAAACGGTGATGCAGCTCTACACATCCATAGTACAGTTTTGGTCACCAACACTAAGAAAGGACATAAATAGATTAGAAGGGATACAAGCAAGAGCCACAAAGTTAATTCCATCCATCAGGCAAATAGGTTACCAAAGACGACTAGAGAGCCTGAACATGTATGGATTAGAAACACGACGATTGCGAGGACAACTAATAGAATCATTCAAAATACTGAAAGGCATAACAACAGTAGACAGTAACCTCTTCACATTAAACGAAAACCAGACGAGAAATAATGGATGGAAACTAGAACTGAAGAGATACAACACATCTCATGGTGGGAACTTCTCCACATACAAGACATGTGACACATGGAATAAACTGCCACCAGAAGTTGTCAACAGCAACAGTGTGGAAGAGTTTAAAAGAAAGCTGGACAAAATCATTAGAACACTGTGAGTGAACAGTAAAACCTGCTCCTAGAGATAGGTGAGCACATGACGTCTCCTCGGATGGACTAATAAGTCTTTGAGACATCCTAATCCTTGTAACTCCTTGTAACTTTCTCTCTCTCTCTCTCTCTCTCTCTCTCTCTCTCTCTCTCTCTCTCTGTTTCAAGAGAACATCTCTCTCTGTTTCAAAGAACATATTTTAACACGCTCAATGACATCTCTCTCTCTCTCTCTCTCTCTCTCTCTCTCTCTCTCTCTCTCTCGTTGGCAGAATGGATAAGTCAACTGTCATCTCTGTATTAAACCCAACAGGCATAGGTTCGAATCCTGGCCTAAGCGCGTGGACCCGATGTGAAAAGGTATTTATGGCTTAATATATATATATATATATATATATATATATATATATATATATATATATATATATATATATATATATATATATATATATATATATTATATATATACATATATATATATATATATATATATATATATATATATATATATATATATATATATATATAATATATATATTCTTATATGGTATATATATATATATATATATATATATATATATATATATATATATATATATATATATATATATATATATATATATATATAAATTTGTACATATATAATATATATACACATTTTTATACATATACATACACATATATGTATATACTGTATGTATATGTGGTGTACGCGCGATGGAGTGGGTATCCTCCGCGAACGCCCGCCCACAAATATAAAGGAATTCGATGAAAAGATAACACACAGCGGAAGCGTGAATCACTGCAAGAGGTCGTTTGTCTAAAAGGCGACAAAATGCGTTTTTAAATACAGGAAAACGAGAGCTGCGTCCTTAGCAAAACGACGAAATACAATTGCGAACAGAATTAATATGAAACGAATTGAACTTAATTGATTATAGAACTTAGGCCAAAGGCCAAGCACTGGGACCTATGAGGTGATTCAGCGCTGAAACGGAAATTGACGGTAAGAAGGTTTGAAAGGTGTAACAGGATGAAAACCTCAAAGCAGTTGCACTATAAATCAGTTGTTAGGAGAGGGTGGGAAGTAAGATGGAAGAAAGGGAATATGAAAGGAGGTACAGTAAAAGGAACGAAAGGGGTTGCAGCTAGGGGCCGAAGGCATGTTGTAAAGAACCTTAAGTAATGCCTACAGTGTACCGCATGAAGTACACTTACGGGGAGAATTAATATGAATTAATATATAAACAGAATGATGGACAGATAAGCTGAGAGAGAGAGAGAGAGAGAGAGAGAGAGAGAGAGAGAGAGAGAGAGAGAGAGAGAGAGAGAGCGTGTGATCTTCTGAAACAGAAACAGACAGACAGAAACAGCCAGAGAAAATGAGAGAAAAAGTGTGAGTAAGCGCATGTTAAAATGCGCTCTTTCGAAACAAACAAGCAGACACAGAGAGAGAGAGAGAGAGAGAGAGAGAGAGAGAGAGAGAGAGAGGGCAAACACTACCTTGTTTATGTCATAGTCTATATGGGTCTACCGGCACAATAACGGGAGAACAATAACAACCCTGGCGATCCTATACCGTTCATTGCGAATGGTTTTTATATTTTAAAAGTTCCCTCGGCTATACGTTAGAGAGAAGGGGAGGAGGATTGCAAGGACCCTAGTAGGAGAGAGTTTCGAAAAAAAAAAAACAGAAAAAG
>NC_089784.1:33820569-33828069 GCF_040412425.1 Macrobrachium rosenbergii
ACATCTGCACAGAGGTGGGGTGTGAGTTCAATTTAGGAACTAGCTGTTTGGATGTATGGGAAACTTGCATCGAGTTTCTTCCATGGTACTGTACTTATAGCAGCCAAGTCAGATAGTTTCTTATTTAAGAAATTCTTACAGTGTTCACAGAAAACATGAGATGGAAACCAATTATCAGTAAAATATTTTTGCAAGAACATTATTTCTTTATGATAAGAGTCCCATGAAGAGGTTAGCGTATAAGCCCGGTGGAGGAGAGTATAAACTGAATTTATAGAAACATGTGCTATAAAAGTTCGAACCAAGACCAGTAAAAGTCTTTTCTCTAAAAACGGAAGTGTTAAAACTGTCATTATGTCGAAACACCAAAACATCCAAGAACGGCAATTGATCATTATCCTCTCTTTCTATGTAAACTTAATATTAGGATGTACTTCGTTAATGTACGAGAGGAATTGACCAGCATGAAAGGCTGATTTGAAAAGAACGAAGGTGTCATCGACAAACCGGTTACATATATAGTCTAGCAGGCGCTTTTTCTTAATTGTGTTGCTTTGTTGTATATTTATATAGCATGTTGAGACTTGCAGTCGTTAGTTTTATTAAATGTATTTTAAATTTGTGTATATTCTCTTTTAGACTTGATGATGTAACTGTGTGTTACGAAACGCGTCGGCAAATAAATATCACCTGTAGGTAACCGACTGTCTCCTTGACACCCTGTCCTGATTATATATATATATATATATATATATATATATATATATATATATATATATATATATATATATATATATATATATATATAGATATAGATATAGATATACATATGGATATATACTGTATAGATATATATAGATATATATATAGATATATACAGAGACATATAATATAGATATATAATATGTATATAGATATATAATATATATAGATATATATATATAGATACAGATATATACATAGAAATATATATAGATATATATACACATACATAAAGATGGTCAGATAATAATATATATATATATATATATATATATATATATATATATATATATATATATATATATTAAACAGCAGGAATACTCTTGATTAGTCATTTGATTGCATGTTTATTCCCAACGTTTCATAATCCATGATTACATCATCAGGGTTCTAGAATTAAAACAAAAAACATACAATAAAAATTACAGAAAAAATTATGCAAAGGCAAAGTCAGAACATAAAAAATGACAATCGACTTAAAGGAACTTTTACACAAAGGACACTGAGGAACAGGTAAAATACAGATTAATTACGACGAACGAGTTCATGGAAATAAATTAATTTCTCTGTATTTTACCTGTTCCTCGGTGTCCTTTGTGTAAAAGTTTCCTTTAAACGATTGTCATTTTTATGTTCTGATTTGCCTTTGCATAATTTTTTCTGTAAATAATGTTTTTGTTTTTTATATGATGATGTAATCATGGATATGAAATAATAAACATGCAATCAAATGACTAATCAAGAGTATTCCTGTCATTATCCGTTTATGTCTGTATTCAGCATTCCGTCCAAGTCTTGCCCATTGGTATATATATATATATACATATATATAGCTTGATAGATATATCATATATATATATATATATATATATATATATATATATATATATATATATATATAAAGATAGTCAATAAAAATATATATAATATACATTATTTAACTATATATACATATGAATATATATATATATATATATATATATATATATATATATATATATATATATATATATATAGATGGATAGATCATATATATATATATATATATATATATATATATATATATATATATATATATATATATGCATACATACATATACATATGTACACATATATAAATAATTTATCTATATACTTAACATTATACAGGTACTGAAGTAAAAAAAAATATATATTATTACATCGACCTACTCACTCTGGAATCAAGAGAGAGAGCGAGACAGACAGACAGACAGAGAGAGAGAGAGCAAGCCAGGGAGAAAAAAAAAAGGCCATTTCTGCACACTTAGTTTAAAGCATATCTGTTCGTCAAAGGACCCACGAATCTCCTTCGGTACCGCAAGGCTCATAACTACATAATCCCTTATGCTATTATGACCTTAAGACAAAATGAGTCTCGTCAGTCAGGTGTACACCAGTGTGTACGCTCAAAAAAAAAACCATACGCAAACATACACTTCATTCACAGCTCTCGTCAACATCTTTTATGAATGAAAAGGAGGAAGCGTTTAAATCTTCCTTTTTCTATTTCTTCTGCTGGATGATGAGATGATGGTCGCCATAAATATGCAAATTAACCTCGTGTGAAAAAGAGTTTATAGCTGAGGTTTTGTTCAACGAACAACGTCAGTAACTGTCGCACTGCCTGAAGCTGCCTAGTCGTTTTTCCCCTGATTTCTTGGCAGTTTTTTTTTTTGGGGGCGGGGCGGAGGGGGACGAAACTCGGCGTCCGGTTATAAATCCTGTCTGTAATGGGGCTTTCGTCATTTACCCTGTTTGAATGACAAAAAAAAATAAATAAGTAAATAAAAACTTTCCTAAGATCTCCTATAGAGTACTGACGCAATACTGACGCAACAAAAGGCATCATGAATCCTTGTGTATATAAAAGAAGATTTCAAATGAACAATATTTTACATTTCGTGAATGTACTATAAATTATTTCTGACCATTTGGTTGCGAATACTGTGTGCGTTTTGTATGCGTAAACAGGGAGGGAAGATATACATTTGCGTGTATAAACATATTTACATATATATAGACATGTAAATTATATATGTATACGGATAGACAGATTACATGTGTGATATATATATATATATATATATATATATATATATAGAGAGAGAGAGAGAGAGAGAGAGAGAGAGAGAGAGAGAGAGAGAGAGAGAGAGAGAGAGAGAGAGAGAGAGAGAGAGAGAGAGAGAGAGAGAGAGAGAGAGAGAAAGTAGATACAATTTCTTTTCAATAAGATTATATTGTGATTTAAAACCACAGCACAACACATCAGGGATAAAATTAACAGAGTGAATATGATGTGTCGGAAATCCTCAGCTTTCCATATCGAACCATTTTCGTGCATTTTATTTTTTATTCTACAATTAAAACTAACTATAAATAAACCCGTCAAATTTTGGTTCTATAACAAATTACGGAAAAATTTTTCGCATTCCTTACATTCATCACAAACTTACGCAGTCTCTCCACACGACCAGACCACCTTGAAACACAGCTCCATTTTTTAACTTTAGTTAACCGGTTTATTTTCACTTTATATTTTCACTTCAGCAGCCACACTTCACTTCCATTAATTCTTCATCGTCCATATTAAATTCATTGCTCCATCTTCACGATTTCCATACCTTACTCTTGCCTTCCTACTCTTACAAACACTTTCAAACTCCTTCACAAGTCTGTCCACTTTCTCTTCAGTCAATGTATATCTGCAAATATCAGCCACTCCGTGCTTCGTCTAAGACCACTTTCCTTATCTCGCAACTCTGAATCCACAATACTTGTCGTTTTGACTGTGGTTTTCCACCTCACTCCCTCCAAAATAATAAACAGTCATGGAGACATGATACATCTCTGCCTCAGACCCACTTTTGTGACCAAACCAGTCACTCTCTCGTTGACATATTCTCACGCATGCTTTGCTTTCGCCACAAAGTATTTCAGTCACAAAGACAAAAGACAGAATGATCAAAACAATCAAGACAATTTATATAATAATAATTTCCCTACAAAGGAAACTGAAAAGGAGAGAGAGAGAGAGAGAGAGAGAGAGAGAGAGAGAGAGAGAGAGAGAGAGAGAGAGAGAGAGAGCAAAACAACCCCCTGATATAAAAACATCGCCAACTAACTCAGTTTTCGAATTAGAAAGTCTGGGTAGGACAAACACAAAAAAGAAAGCATGAAAGCATTTGGATCTAATCCGCTAATATTGGGCTAAATTAAACGCTTTCCTCCGACAATTAAGGAAAGGCTGAATTATATAAAATATCCTGTATGGTAATCACGTGGATTAACAGGAATGCGAAGTACTGCGATAAAGAGAGAGAGAGAGAGAGAGAGAGAGAGAGAGAGAGAGAGAGAGAGAGAGAGAGAGCTATCATTTATTACAGCCATTACGCGCAATAACAGCATACCAGTGAAAGCATCTAATTACAAGATATCCCGCCTTCCATTCGACTGTAATGGCATCACTCATAAACTGATGCTCAGGTGTGGAATTTCTTAAAAAAAAAGTACTTGACATTATATAATACAGACAGTTGATTATTTTTTAATGCCTTTGTGAGAAATCACACATCAAAAATAAAGGATACAAGCGCACTTTACAAAACTTATATTATTATTATTATTATTATTATTATTATTATTATTATTATTATTATTATTATTATTATTATTATTATTATTCAGAAGATGAACCCCCTATATATATGGAACTACTTAACAAGCCCGCCAAAGGGGCCACTGACTTGAACTTCAAGCTTCCATAGAATATTATGGTGTTCATTTGAAAGAAGTAACAGAAGGTAACAAGGAATCACGAAGACGTAACATATCAGTCTCAGACCCACTTTTATGCCCAAACCGGTCACTCTCCTCTTTATATATCACCACGTGCAACTTACTTTCCCCACGAAAATGTTTCAAACATGAGATATATGGCGGGATGATGACAGTCATGAAAATGTCTGTAATAATAATTCTAATTAGAGTAAAATGAAAACTATTTAAAAAGGTGACTTAAAAAATAATTATGCCAGTGTCAGAACAAGAGGTGTAACCGATAAACCATTGGTTTCTACAATGAACTTTGAGAACTAAACAACAATAACAATTCAGCTTGTTAAGTTGACAAATTATAAGAAGATGGATCTAACTGTTAACAATGGTGCAATGAAATCAATATGAGTTTCCTGATAAAAATGAAGACATTATGGCTACTATATTTGATAAAAGCGCCGAAATCGAATCAGCTCAAAACGGGTTTTTTAGTGCAGGATGACTAAAATTTAAGTGGGGGGAAAAATAAGAACAAGAATTTACTTGAAATTTCAAGAATTTTACTGTTTTTCTCAGTCTAGTGTCTCCTTATCTAGTTACTAATGCCATCCACCCGACGTTCCAGCCCTAATCGTGATCACTCCCTCTGAAAGTATGAAAGATCCTTTAGAAGTCTTTGAAGACCTTCCTGTGGCAACCCTCCCCTACCCTAATTTACTTATATTTCTAAATTTACTAATATATTCTAAAATGTATTTAATAATTTGTTACTTTATTTATTCTTTTTCAGTAAATGATCTTTTCTTTCTGTACTACCCACTGCCTTCTGTCACTTTCTATGAACTCCATATTCTTTGGAAGCTCGAGTTTCAAGTCAATGCCCCTTTGGTGGGCTCGTTCCACATGGATAAGGTTCATCTTCTGAATAATAATAATAATAATAATAATAATAATAATAATAATAATAATAAGCAGGAATTATTATAATAATAATAATTCCTGCTTAGTATGGCTCTGAGGAATCTATCTATCTATCTATCTATCTATCTATCTATCTATCTAGCTATCTATCTATATATCTATCTATCTATCTATCTTTCTATCTTTCTATCCATCTTTCTATCTTTCTATCTATCTTTCTTTAAATTTTCATCCGAAAACCCTTTCGGACAGAGTCAACAGACTACAATAGCCCCAAGAGGGCTCCAAATGGAAATCAGCCAGCAGAGAGAGAGAGAGAGAGAGAGAGAGAGAGAGAGAGAGAGAGAGAGAGAGAGAGAGAGAGATTATAGGAAAAGGTGATAAATATATAAAGATGAGGGAATAGAAAATAAAACCGGTACACCTGAAACTCAGGAGACGTCAGCAGTTAGGTGAATGAATTTGCTCCTCGCTTAAATACTGGAGACCAGAGGATTCCGAAAAGTTCGTTTGTTCACTGACTCATGCATATACGTCTCTCTTGTCAATCTCCTTCGAACACCCTGGGCTGAATGGGGTCAGGAGTGTAAATTTTCATTTACTTAGCTTACGAGGTAAACGAGAAAAAATTGTAATGAATTAAAACAAAACACATTACAGGGTGGAATGGAATACAGAGTTTAGACCAAAGGTCAAGCACTGGTACCTTTGAGGTCATTCAGCGCTGGAAAGGAAATTGAGAGTAGGTAGGTTTGAAAGGTGTAACAGGAGGAAAGCCTAGCAGTTGCACTATGAAATAATTGTTAGGAGAGGGTGGATAGCAAGTTGGAAGAAATATAATAATAACAGAGGCACCGTAAATGGAATGAATGGGGTTGCAGCTATGGGCCGAAGGAACGCTGCAAAGAACCTTTAGTAATGCCTACAGTGCATCGCGTGAGGAGCACTGACGGCACTAACCCCTACAGAGAAAACACATTACAGAACTGGAGCTTAATGTCTCAGCAAAAAAAAAAATAAGGTTAAAAACCCCTATAACCAGGAATTTGGACAATAGCTATAATGAAACTGTCTCAATGATACCCCATGTGTCTACATGGTACCAATTTAAAACACCCCTAGACAAGGCCAAGATCACCAAGGTCGCAATTTTACTGGGAATCCAAGGGCAAAGGCCACAACCTTTACAGAGAACAAAAATCTCGAGGGAGGTTACAGATGTCAGTGTAAAACCTTGACAAAGGTTGTATTCAGCTTCAAAATCTTACGAGAACATCAAACAAAAAAAAAAACTTGAAGAAACCCTCGCCCAAAAAAAAAAAAAAAAAAAGATTATTTTTTTACACTCATCTTGCCTCCAATGCCGTAACAACCCGCCAGCCAAAACAGAGCCGCCCTGTCACGGTCGCCATTGGACCCTCCGTTATGCAGGTTCTTTAACATTCTCAGGAGAGTGACAACTGAAAAATAACTAAAACAAGAAAATAATTTATAATTTACAAGTTTAAAAACCATAAATACAAGAAAAAAAACAAAAGGTTAAGGAAAAAATCAAGTTAAAATAACCAGAGAATTTGGACATCGGGCACCATCAGCTGCACGACAGTGACAAACCCACGGCCCTACTCAAAGTTTAGTAAATGCTGTAACACAGTATGAATAACTGAAATCTTAAGCCGGCATATGGAGTTAATAAATTAGTTAAGTGTTATGCTCAAAACAAAAAACTTGAAGGTCAGCAGTTGAAGAAACAGAACTGTTACCTATTCAGGGAGACAACTTTTCTGTAAAGCAACAGAACTGCTTATGCAGGTTCTTTAACATTCAGGACGGGGGCTGGACTGAAGCAGATGCAACAAACAAAGGAGGAGAAAACAACAAAAACAATAAAATGAGCTTAAAATTAATTTTTATAATATTTACAAGGAGAGGTCTGGCAAAAGATAAAAACCATTTTCAGTTAAAGCAACAAAATAAACAAACTGTTATCCCTCATTCAAGGAGAAGTACTTTTCAATAAAT
>NC_089784.1:33833069-33840569 GCF_040412425.1 Macrobrachium rosenbergii
GTGGTTCTTGACCAGAGGTGCCAATTCGATTCTAAGGGGTGAGAGGATGCCTATGAATAATTAAAGCAAAATATATTTTTATATACGCATGTTATTTTTTCTGCAAAAATATAAAATAAATAAAATAACATGAAATAAAATAAAATAAAATAAAATGAATAATAATAAAATTATAATAATTATTTTTTTGCTATAGCAGTGCTCTGAGCTATAGATAAACCTACACCTAATTTCCCAATGAAGTATTTTAGCTTTTTTTTTATTTCAGCACTTCAGGGGGTACGAGAACTGACTGCTGATTTGAAAGGGGTGCATGCCCTGAAAAATGTTAAGAAGAACACTGCACTAAACAAAGGCACCATCAGTTCAGTGTTTTCGCAACATTTATACATTCATTAGTCAACATCCGTAACAACTAAAATGTCACAATTCAGGGTTTCCGTAACATTGCGAAACTGAATATCTACGATAACTAAAATATCACATTTTCTAAGGAAACATAACGTAATGCCTTCAGCCTTCAAGAAAATATCCCACTCCATGGACTCTTCCTTGACAATTATGAAGTATCAATGTGTTGGCAGGACTAGAACGCTGTTGGCTGGTGGTATCAAGTCAATTTTTTTGGGTCCAAAAGATTGACAAGGTCATGTAACGCGACAAGTGACCTAAGCTAATCCAGGTGACGACCTCTAAATTTGCCATTGCACTGTTAAATTTTCCAGAGAATAACTCTGACGGTTTCAGAGAGGGAAAATTAAATTGATCAACAAATAAAAACAGAATATTCAATGAAAACTTTTCCGTTAATTCAAACCAGAAAATGTTCTACTTAGAAACTGTATGCAGGGCTTTGAAGATACTTAAAAAATGAGAGAGAGAGAGAGAGAGAGAGAGAGAGAGAGAGAGAGAGAGAGAGAGAGAGAGAGAGAGAGAGAGAGAGAGAGAGAGAGAGTTAGATGGGATTCTTAAGAGACGTTTCTTATATAGTGATTTATTTATGCCTAAAAGCATATACACAAAAGATATACAAAGTTGGGTTTATGGTAAACACCGTAATTGCTGAATTACATAATAAGCCTGTTAAAGATTTGAACAGTAGTTATATTTAAATACATATTTAGCTGGAAACATATGTAACATGTTTCTGCCACCTTTTTTTTTAAGAAAAAAAAAAACATAAGCAGGAGACCCAAAATACATATAAAAATAACACAAACTCTCATAACTAAATGTCAATGAATTCATACCAGATTACTAATGAAAATTTTTACATCACATAAATAAAATATTAAATACTTTTATTTAGACTTTATTTGAAATGCAAATTTCGCCATCAACACAAGACACGATGTTATTTTTATTTTTAGCCTGACAAAATATGTTTCTAAGAAAAATATTATGAACCTCTGGGTCATCTTTACATTCCTTTGTCAAAATATCTGCTGTCATATCTTTTGTGTCGAGCCAGCTGTAGGAGTCCACAGAATTATCTTCCAACTTTTCCTTCAAATCTGTTATGGTATTTCGAAGTAAACGCTCCTCCACCTGCTTTGTACTACCTATTGATTCCAACAAGGGTCTAGAATCAGTAAACAATCTGACAGGAACAGTTGCTGAGTCTTTAATAGTTTTCCCAAAGAGTAACTGCCCAAGTTGTGTAGCGAAGAATACGGAATCATCAACTAGTTTAGACAAATTCCTAGTTTCAGCTGCCTTTGCAGAGTGACACACTTTTTGTATTAACTTTGATTTCCAAAATATAGGTACCGCATTGTACGTCTCCTTCGATCCCAACAATACTAGATTCCCGCCTATGCTCTTGCTATCAGTTCGATACGAAGCATCTCCCAGACCAAATACAACGAGATCATCCTTATTACCAACTCGAAAACATTACTTTATTTGGTTTGCTATGAACTCTCCTAACAACATGATTTACTCGTTTAAGATCTCTTATCTTAGCATCGTTATTCTTCATTGACATTAATAGAGCAGTTATCGATAAGTCTGGTCTAGTATTCGCAGCTAGCCAGCCTATTTTACCTGCATACTTTCGATAGACTTTCATTTCTTGTTTTGTCAATAGATCATCAGGACTAGCTTTACGTATATCTTGTATCTCTTCAATACTTTTTGCATAATCTTCCATCGATATGACAATCTCGTTTTCTGATTTGTGTATATCTATGCCAGTAAATCTAAATGTATTTTTCTCAACCTTTGACACAGTTAAAACACTCTTAACCTTTTTTTATGATATTATTAACAAATATTTTTGTTCCTGCGATGCTGAAATCATCAACATGGGTAATGACCATTCCTACAAGATTATTTCCATCATACTTATAGTAAAATGCTTCATCGCCACTCACATTCTTCAATCCTTCTTGCTTAAAAATATCCTTTATTATAAGCCAAAACTTTCTACTAGCATCATCAAGTCTGTACAAAGGCTTCTTTAGTTTCCAAAGTACACCTTCTTTCTTCAAGTCTTTCGGGGGTTCAATAAAAACTTCTCGATCCAGTGCCCTTGATTGTAAGAAGGCAGCCCTAATATCAATGGATTGAAGATCAAACTTTTCATTTGCTTCCACAGCTAAAAATATTTTAATACTTTCTTTCATAGCTGTGGGAGAATCAGCTTGAGGTTTGCATTCTTCCTGGAAGCCTCTGGCAACCAGCCTGGCTTTATAATCACTCTTTTGACCATCATGTTTTTCTTTCTTTGTAATTACCCACCGACTGCTGACTCTCTGGTGTCCATCATCCTTGACTTCTTCAAAAGTATTGTACTCCGTGAGATTATTATACTCTTTTTCTTTAGCTAAAAGCACTTCAGGTAGCTTATGATACTTAACTGGAAGCTCCACCACATATACCGTATTGTCAAAGTCAAAACATTCAGCTTTTTCAGACTTAAGCCAATATGCACCAATTGCATCATCCTTCTTGTCAACAAAATCTGTGGTTCCGTTATTACATTTATTTTTATTTTTCTCTTCCTCATAGTTACTAATTTCGTTACACTTTTTTTCCTCGACTTCTGCCTCTACTAAAAATTCAACTTTTCTAGACTGAGATCTCGTGCTTCTTCGTAAATCATCCTTTACTTCATCTTTCTCTTCAAGAAAGGTATTTTCTTCTTTATCATATTTCCCCTGACTACTGGCAGTGTCTTTGTTATTCAGCTGATCGTTATTATCGTCTTCACGGGCATATACTCTGTAAGGCTGTACTTTACAATCAGCTACCTTTTTTAAATCACCATTTGCCCAAATAAAAACATCTCTATTTCTGTGACAAAATACTTTTACAGGCCCAGACCAACTTTTATGATTTTTCTCCTGATAAAATACAAGATCGCTCTCATCGTATTTTATGTCATTAAAGCTACCCTTGCTTACCTTGGAAGCCATAATTAACTTATTTTCATATTCTTCTTCCCTAAAGTTTTTAGTTATCTCATGGTGCCTTTCCATAATCTTTGACACTGCTTCACTATCGAATAAACTTTCTGTGGCTAGATTTCCAACAGAGATTCCTGGGAAAATAACTGATTTCCCTGTCACCAATCTCATAGGTTCGTACCCAAGAATATTTACATTTGTATTGTGCGTCCATGCTGCCATATTTACCGCCATTTTCAAATCTATCTTTTGTCTGCATCTAACATCTTGTTCACTGTAACATCGGCCGAATGATGGTTTCTTTCATTTAATCCATTACTCCAGGAGAATATGGTGGACCAAACTTTACTGTAAAGCCAAACTTACTTGCATATTCATTTAACCCCTCGTTCTGGAATTCGGTTCCATTATCGGCCCAAAAGCCAACTGAAGGGAACCCAAACCGCCAATTCCAGCCATTATTCAAAGCATTAACTATAGTTTCCATTCGCTTGTTTGAAATGACTACACCAGAAATAAATCTTGTGAACGAGCACACCATCCAAAGTATGTATTTACTTCCATTTTGGAATTGCTACTTTTGGCCTTCCCAAAGATCTTTTAAATTTTTGACAAACTTTGCAGTTCGTTACAACTCTTTTTATAATTTTCCTGATTTCATCATTCAGCAAATTAGCATTTCTATACGCCCAAATTAATTGTTCTTCTCCTTTATGATTGGTTACCTCATGAATTTTCTTTACTTTTCTATAACTTTGTACATCTTTTTCCTTTTTTATAAAGAAAACAGTTTCATCTGTTGTCCACGTACCACATTTATATAATTGTAAAGCCTGATGTCCTCCAAGAGTGTCGTATAACTGAAATCTTTTTGATTTATGTAAATTAATGACCATAACATTATTATGCATGATATCAACATTCCATTCTTTTAAGGTGTTTTTCCCAAACAGAAAAGGAATATTCTTGGCGTTAATCACATATGCATCCACCAACATTTTCACAAAACCATCTTCAGTATCTTTTTCTTTCCATGACACTGGAAGACTAATTATTTCTGTGCTGTGAAAAACTGGTCCATCTCCAAACCTGAAATCCTGAGAACAAGTCTTACTTTGCAAATCCTCCTTTAATATGTTATTTGAACAGAGATATCTGTTTAACCATTCCCTTCCAACGAGAGTTTTTCGACACCCAGTGTCAACAATCATAGCTTCCACTTCTTCAACTTCTTTTGTGAAGTGCACTTCCATAGTACGACCAATCACGATCTCCTTGTTTTCTTCAGACACAAATCTGACATTATTTGCATTCTTTATCAATTCCTTTAATTCAGTCATTTCTTTCATAAGCTTATCACAACTTTGTTCAAGATTTTTTAATCTGTCATTAACTTTCGCATCTGATTGTAACCTAAAGCTAGGTGATCTGCCGAATCTTTCTACAGAAGTGTGAGTTTTTGAAAGTGATCTAAAAGGAGTTCTTGAAGACGACCTAGATTGAGTCCTGGAGGGTTCTCTTCTGTAGTTACCGGACTCCGTCCTCCAAAATGCAGGATTCGAAGTGGACCTCCTATATCTGTTGAAGTTTGGTGATTCTTTAAACTCCTTCCACTTCTGGTAACGACTTCTATTATCAAGTGTAAAACGTAGAGGAGCTGTCAAAAGATTTAACTGCCACACAATCTCTATTGTTTTCTATTTTCAGCTTTCTAAATTCAGTCTTTAATTTATGAACAACATTTTCTTCATCAACGGGTTTTCTTTCCATCCCATCTTCAATAACTTCTTTAAGGCGGGTCTTTTCATCCGAAGTTATTTGTCCTCCTTTATAAGCTGCGTTTATCATTAACAAACTCATTACATAATTGAGACAGGTATTTATTTTTTCCCTAGCTATTTCAGCCATCAAACTTTCAAACTTATCAAGAAATTTCTCGCAACTCTCTGATTTGTCAGTGGAAAAGGCAAGAACTTTCTCTATTATGTCATTACACTTTTCAGCCTTAGTTTTTCATATTTCTCTGCCAGAATTTCTAAAACATTTTGAACGGTCTTCAAAGAACTATTAACTGTACGATCTATTACGACTGTAATTACATATTCTTTTACTCTCTCATTCTTCTTCAAGCTTTCAATTAAATCATTATATTTATTGTACTCACTATCTTTGTTATTAGTGCTCCAATCTTCAATTTCAACCTTAAATCTTTCAAAAGTTTGTCCAACCCAAATCGGTGGTAGTTTGGCTTTTGTAATCTGTGTCGTCGTATTGGGAAAAGATTTCGTTTTCGAGGTGCTTTCCGAAAGCCTTGACAAACTCTCGGTTTGTTGTGCTAACACATTTGTCAAATCGGACCCATAGCTAACATTTTCCACTGAACCAACGACTCGAGAATCACCAACCTTTGTCTTGTGAGTTGACTCCATGTGCATAATGTAATCCAGTCTGGTTCCCATATTCGTATCGCAAGCATCACAGTAAGTTTGAGATAATCTAGTATCCATTGTGAGCATCTTGAGCTTGAAACAGGTCATATTTCGGAAGTGATCCATTAAAATCTTTGCCTCCGCATCCTTGAATTTCTTGGCTCTAGTTTTTCTAAAGCAATCATCATCTGCATCTATATGACCAAACAGAGGGCCATTGCAAGTTTTACATTGCAAAAAATCAAATTCTCCTGTAATCTTGTTTATTTTTCCAAATTCTTCCAGCTTACTAATATCACCAGAAAGATCACCATCACTTTTATATCCAGAAGTGTCAAATGAAAACATACTCATTTTAAGCAAAAATCACCACTGGGAGAACTAGGATCATTCCAAGTCAAACTGGGCAAAATACATAAAAGACTGACTACAGGAAAGACGAACAGCTCACAAGTATTTCGCCGCTAATACCGTTTGGAAATTCACAAGATCTTCTCTATGTGTTGCCCTCAGCTATCGCATCCAAGCAAAGACTGACATTACAATCACCTCGTGTTTCTACATGAAAGCATTACTTCAGTAAGTTTCTTCCACTTTTAATTACTTCACGATGTGCTTCCAGTATCAGTGCACAGTCCGACGCTTTGGCAGGTATGAGATTATGAACTCATCCAAACGAAGACCATGATACTAACGGCTCACTCTCAAACAGTCCATCACTTCCGAGTCCTCCGGCAGCAAATTTCCAAACAGGTCGATTTCGGGGCATCAAGTTTCATGCCACGAAGGCCTAACGCCAGGAACATGCCGAAAGTAAAAGCACATGCCCATATGACCTGGAAAACCCCCACATCCCCAGCAGTGAAGGGCAAAGTCTACTCCATCCTCATCATGATTTTACGTTGACGAAGTCCACAGTAAACGATAAATCCAAGGTGTAAACTACGATAAATCCAAGGTGTAAACTTCAGTGTTGAATAATATCCAGATCAGACGCTCTGCTACCAAATGTTAGATGGGATTCTTAAGAGACGTTTCTTATATAGTGATTTATTTATGACTAAAAGCATATACACAAAAGATATACAAAGTTGGGTTTATGGTAAACACCGTAATTGCTGAATTACATAATAAGCCTGTTAAAGATTTGAACAGTAGTTATATTTAAATAAATATTTAGCTGGAAACATATATAACAGAAAGAGAGAGAGAGAGTGAAGATGACTTATGAAGTTTGGGGGAGAGAGAGAGAGAGATGGAGATGACATATGGGGCCGAGGGAAGTTTAGGGGAGGAGAGAGAGAGAGAGAGAGAGAGAGAGAGAGAGAGAGAGAGAGAGAGAGAGAGAGAGAGAGAGAGAGAGAGAGAGAGAGAGAATGATGATGATGCATAGGGAAGTTTAAGGAGAGAGAGAGAGAATGAAGATGATGTACGAAGTTTGGGAGAAAGAGAGATAGAGATGATATATGGGGCCGAGGAAGTTTAAGGAGAGAGAGAGAGAGAGAGAGAGAGAGAGAATGCAGATGATGTATGAAGTTTGGGAGAGAGAGAGAGAGATGATATATGGGGCCGATGGAAGTTTAAGGAGAGAGAGAGAGAGAGAGAGAGAGAGAGAGAGAGAGAGAGAGAGAGAGAGAGAGAGAGAGAATGTTCCTCTTGAA
>NC_089784.1:33845569-33855569 GCF_040412425.1 Macrobrachium rosenbergii
GTACAGGGGTTTGACTCCCCTGATAATCTATCAATATAACCTTTCCGGTTATTTCTTGCATCTATTGTTATTTTACATCGTCAAACACCATCATTACTGATACTGTTATTGTAGTGCTGCTTATGTTGTTGTTTTTTCGTTCTACATCCCAATATTTTATAAAAGAATCGCAAATTCTTATGAACTGGCTGCAATGAATTTCGGGAAAAAAAAAAGTTTCTCGCGTTCATATTTTCGGTATCAATACAAACGCCCTTTTAAAATCGGAGACATAGCTAAAGTTGAAACTAAACACCCTTTTATAATCGGAGATATAACTGAAATTGAAACTAAACGCCCTTTTAAAATCTGAGGTATAGCTGAAGTTGAAACTAAACGCCCTTTTAAAATCGAAGATATAGCTGAAGTTGAAACTAAGCGCTCTTTTAAAATAGGAGATATAGCTAAAGCTGAAACTAAACACCCTTTTAAAATCAGAGATATAGCTGAAGTTGAAACTAAATGCTCTTTTAAGATCGGAGATATAGCCGAAGTTGAAACTAAACGCCCTTTTAAAATCGGAGATATGGATAAGTTGAAACTAAACGCCCTTTTAAAACCGGAGATATAGCTGAAGTTGATACTAAACACCCATTAAAATCATAAATATCGCTAAAGTTGAAACTAAACGCCCTTTTAAAATCGGAGATACATCTGAAATTGAAACTAAACGCTCTTTTACAATCGGAGATATAGCTGAAGTTGAAACTAAACTCTCTTTTAAAATCGGAGATATAGCTAATGCTGAAACTATACACCCTTTTAAAATAGAAAATATAGCTGACGTTGAAACTAAACGCCATTTTAGAATCAGAGATATAGCTGAAGTTGAAACTAGGCGCCCTTTTGAAATCGGAGATATAGCTGAAGTTGAAACTAAAACGCCCTTTTAAAATCGGAGATATAGCTGAAGTTGAAACTAAACGCCCTTTTAGAATCAGAGATATAGCTGAAGTTGAAACTAAACGCCATTTTAAAACCGGAGACATAGCTGAAGTTGAAACTAAATGCTCTTTTAAAATCAGAGATACAGCTAAAGCTGAAACTAAACACCCTTTTGAAATTGGAGATATAGCTTAAGTTGAAACTAAACGCCCTTTTAAAATTGGGGGTATATCTGAAATTGAAACTAAACGCCCTTTTAAAATCAGAGATATAGCTGAAGTTGAAACTAAACGGCCTTTTGAAATCGGAGATTATACCTGACGTTGAAACTAAAAGCTCTTTAAAATCGGAGATATAGCTATAGATGAAACAAAACATTTTAAAATCAGAGATATAGCTGAAGTTGAAACTAAACGCCCTTTTAAAATCGGAGATACGGCTAAAATTGAAACTAACGCCCTTTTAAAATCGGAGATGTAGCTAAGTTGAAACTAAACGCCCTTTTAAAACCGGAGACATGGCTAAAGTTGAAACTAACGCCCTTTTAAAATCGGAGATATAGCTGAATTTGAGACTAAACGCTCTTTAAAAATCGGAGATATAGCAAAAGCTGAAACTATACACCGCTTTAAAATCGGAGATATAGCTGAAGTTAAAACTAAACGCTTTTTTAAAATCGGAGATATAGCTGAAGTTAAAATAAACGCTCTTTTAAAATCGGAGATATAGCTGAAGTTGAAACTAAACGCTGTTTTTAAATCGGAGATATAGCTGAAGTTGAAAATAAACGCCATTTTAAAACCGGAGATATAGTTGAAGCTTAAACTAAACGTTCTTTTAAAATCGGAAATATAGCTGAAGTTGAAACTAAATGCCTTTTTTATATCGGAGATATAGCTGAAGTTGAAACTAAACGCTCTTTTAAAATCGGAGATATAGCTAAAGCTGAAAGTAAATACCCTTTTAAAATCGGAGATATGGCTGAAGTTGAAACTAAACGCCATTTTAAAATAGGGATATAGCAGAAGTTGAACCTAAATACCTTTTCGGAATCGGAGATATAGCTGAAGTTGAAACTAAACGCTCTTTTAAAATCGGAGATATAGCTAAAGTTGAAACTAAACACCCTTTTAAAATCATAGATATAGCTGGAGCTGAAGCTTAAACGCTCTTTTAAAATCAGAGATATAGCTAAAGCTGAAACTAAACACCTTTTCGAAATCTGAGATATAGCTGAAGTTGACTCTAAACACTCTTTTAAAATCGGAGATATAGCTAAAGCTGAAACTAAACACCCTTTTAAAATCAGAGATATAGCTGAAGTTGAAACTAAACGCTCTTTTAAAATCGGAGATATAGCTAAAGTTGAAACTAAACACCCTTTTAAAATCATAGATATAGCTGAAGCTGAAGCTTAAACGCTCTTTTAAAATCAGAGATATAGCTAAAATTGAAACTAAACACCATTTCGAAATCAGAGATATAGCTGAAGTTGACTCTAAACGCTCTTCTAAAATCGGAGATACAGCTAAAGCTGAAACTAAACACCCTTTTAAAACCAGAGATATAGCTGAAGTTGAAACTAAACGCTCTTTTAAAATCGGAGATATAGCTAAAGCTGACACAAAACACCCTTTTAAAATCAGAGATATAGTTAAGTTGAAACTAACCGCCCTTTTAAAATCGGAGATGTAGATAAGTTGAAACTAAACGCCCTTTCAAAACCGAAGAAACTTCGGCACATTTTTTACTTGTTATTCGATCAGACATCCATGAATCAAATGAATAATTCAGTAGAACCAAAACCGCCACGAAAGGACGCTGGAATCGCCATAACCAGTGTCGGACACAGACAGAATTAAGCTACAAATATTGCTGCAAAAATTGAAAAAACGAAAAAATTCGCTTTCACATTCCCGCAACCACTAAAATGGTAACACTTCTGAATCAATAGGATTATTGTCCCCATACCTTAAAAGCTTCCCAAAAAAGTTTTTTCAATTTGCTTAAGATTCTGAGATAATAAATATCACTTATGGATCCTGTAAATAAGCTAAATAAATGAAAGAATATAAATGTTACTTGTAGACCCTGTCAATGAGCCACAGGGATAGCAGAGACCTTCAGAACAGCGGGCACATATTATGGCCTTTAATAAAAAACAAAACAAAATCCGTTTACAAAGGATGCCTTTTGTGTCCCAGTTCTGATAAGATGATATCTAACAAAATACTTGACCTGCGCAACATTCCTTGCAGGAAAAGTCTGCGAGAATATTGTTTACAAAACAAAACGACGGAAGCCGAAGTATTTGTGGCCCACATCCGGTGTGGCAAACTTCGTGCTGTATCTTCAAAATCAGCCAAATTACAGAATGTAAATAAAACAACATCAAACACCACTAATGCTATTGTAACTTCTAGTGCTATTACTACTGTAGCTACATTTGTAGAAAAAAAAAGTTTGCAGAAGTCTTCATATAATTATTATCAGTGTGTCTGCTCTAATTATGTTTATCTAATTCTTCTAATATGCCCTTTGTTTGTACAGCATATTTCTGCATGTATGGTGTGCTGATTTTGGTTTGAGTACGGATAATAATTTTATTCACTAAATAAGAAGTTAATTCATGCGATGTGGTGGGATGGTGAAGAAGGGGTGCCACGGTAATGATTACATCAGTTGGGGTGCCATCATTAAAAAAAAAAGATTGAGAACCACTCGTAGACGATAAAATAAAAAATACAGCTTATCTAAACTACAACGTATTTCCACGGGGATATTCTAAGTAGCTGGAGATCCAGTCATACTAATTCTATGGAAAAATGTTTTATAATTACAGATGGCAGCACCGCTATAAGCTAAACTCTTTCGCAATGAGTAAAAGTTCAGAGGAGATTATCAAGTATGTAATCTTGGTATCGCAAAAAGCTTATTTCATAAAAGCACAGTTTCCGACCCTTACGAAAGTTTCCTTTTACTCATACTAATATTATTCAGAAGACGAACCCTATTCATATCATACGGAATAAGCCCACCACAGGGGCCACTGACTTGAAATTCAAGCTTCCAGAGAATATGGAGTTCACTTGAAAGAAGTAACAGAAGATAATAGGAAATACACAAGGAACAGATCAGCTATCTGAAAAGAAAAATTAAATGAAACTGATTAAATAGATAAAAATGTAAGTAAATTATAAAATACAAGGAGAAATGATTTAGGGTCGTAATGCATTGCATCTTCGCTTGAACTTTCGAGGTTCCAACTGCATAACATCTTCATTAATGAGGCTGTTCCACAGTCCAGCGGTGTGAGGAATAAAGGACCTCTGAAACGTAGGAGGTACTGCTGTCTTTGCACCTCACGTGGTACACTGTAGTCATTATTGAAGGCGTTTGCAGCGTCCCTTAGACCCTCAGCTACAACCACTTCTTAAGCCTTTTACTTTACCTCCAACCCCACTTCCTTTCTTCAATCTTGCTGTCCAACCACTCCAACTTCATTTCACCGTCTGAAGCGCTGAATGGCTGAAAGTGCCCCAGAGCTTGGCATTATAGCAAAATTTTCATGACTCACATCAACATCAATGAATATGCTTTTAGTATACCCACAAGTACTGAAGGATCTTTTTGCTTCCAAGAATATCGAGTTATAAGAAATTTTCAAAAGACTTTAAGACGCAAAAAATTATTCCCCGTCAGCCGAAATATGCAAAGAACTACTATAAGTAAAACTAAAATTAGATCAAGAGAACATTTACCAAAACAACAGTAGACGATAATGTCGCAAACACGCATTACAAAATTCTGTGCTTCCGCTAAACTGCAGTGGTTCTTAACCCCAGGGTCGCCAAACAATTTAAATGGGTCCCCAATGGTTATAACTTTATGGGCTTATTATTTCCCCAATACTCTTATTACAATTATTATTATTATTATTATTAGAGAAAACATTTTGGTTTTCTTTATGCTAGTCAATATAATGTTTCTTTCTCATGGATATTTGTTATGCAGATGTGCTACTTGCATTAATAAAAACCTCTGCGCGTAACCTTTGTTTCTGTAACACGTTTCCATAAGCATAATTATATAAAAAGAAAATGTTTATGAGGGCATGGGTCGCCATGGTTGATTTGGACAAGATTTTGGGTCGCTGCCAAAAAAAGTTAAAAATAATTGCACTCCAGATATGACTAATTAATTGATTTACTTACTAATGCCATAATGATGCGCACTATTTAAGACACCTTGTGGCAGCTCTAAGAGAGTGAAAGCTAATGACGACATTCCATGAACTGTGTTATATCTCCTATACCGTAGAGATTGCCCTGTTCAGTAAAGACTGTGTCTTTGACAACTGGTTAGTGTTGAGTCTGCATTTCCATACGCTAGTACGAAGAGAGAGAGAGAGAGAGAGAGAGAGAGAGAGAGAGAGAGAGAGAGAGAGAGAGAGAGAGAGTGCGTGTAGAAGTAGAGACGATTAGTCTTGAGTCTGCATTTCCATTCGCTCTTACGAAGAGAGAGAGAGAGAGAGAGAGAGAGAGAGAGAGAGAGAGAGAGAGAGAGAGAGAGAGAGAGAGAGTGCGTGTAGAAGTAGAGACGATTAGTCTTGAGTCTGCATTTCCATTCGCTCTTACGAAGAGAGAGAGAGAGAGAGAGAGAGAGAGAGAGAGAGAGAGTACAAGTGGAGACGATTAGTCTTGAGTCTGCATTTCCATACGCTCTTACGAAGAGAGAGAGAGAGAGAGAGAGAGAGAGAGAGAGAGAGAGAGAGAGAGTACAAGTGGAGACGATTAGTCTTGAGTCTGCATTTCCATACGCTCTTACGAATAGAGAGAGAGAGAGAGAGACGATCTCGTGAACAGGAAAAATGTACACTTGAAAAAATCTTATTAGGACTGAAGCTACGGATCTTTCCTAGATAGTGACACCCAGGAGTTTTAACCCGGTATGCATCCACCTTTGCGGCGTGTTTAGTACAAGCCTGTTGGGGATTACCGTCAAAACATAAACAAAATACTGTAAATATCATGAAGATAATGACCCCCAAGAAATATTAGCCCTAGATAACGACCCCCGAAAACCCTTGGGGGTCACTATCTAGGAAAGATCCTGAGCTACAAAACAAAGATGCGAGTAATTATAAATAAAACAAGTAAAAAATGCGTCGAAGTTTCTTTGACGCAATCGAGTTTTCTGTACAGCGTATAATCAGGGCCACCGAAAACAGATCTATCTTTCGGTGGTCTTGGTATAATTCGTATGAGCTGCGGCCCACGAAACTTTAACCACGCCCTGTGGTGGCCTATCAAATAGCATTGCCAAACGCACGATTATGGCTAACTTCAATCTTAAGTAAAATAAAAACTACTGAGGCTAGAGGACTGCGATTTGGTATGTTTGATGACTGGAGGGTGGATGGTTAGCATAGCAATTTGCAGTCCTCTAGCTTCAGTAGTTTTTATGATCTGAGGGCGGACAGAAAAACGTGAGGACAGAATAAAGTGCGGACGTAGACAAAGCCAGCACAATAGTTTCTTTTACAGGAAACTAAAAACGACAACACTTAAATAACTTTTTAACAGGCGGAAACTGAACCAAAAGTCGAAGGTACAACTGGCTTTAATCAAGGCGCTTAATTTCAAAATAAGGCTGAATTGTTCTTCAAACGACCTGGTAGCATAAGTGGTGACTCCCATCACAAGAGAATACAAAGGAAAATGTAAAACTTTTAATCCACCTGGAAACAAATGCCATCAATTAAAACCAATACGAAGACTTCTGACGTTAATTTAGAGCAACAATAATCCTTCCTATTAACTCTAGACTTCTCGAGAGCCTTTTCCGACGGTTTATGGTGTATCTTTTTTCACTCTTATTAAGTCGTCAGAAACAGCGAGGACCTTCCTGGTTCGTACAAATTGTTTCCATACCTTACCGAGTGACTCCTAATAAAAAAGACGCCACCTCCGCCGGCGTCCCTTCTCCGTCTTCATTCCGGGCGCCTAATGACGTCATTAATAAGGAAACAAAAGCACATCAAGTCTGACCGCCACCCGAGAGGATCACAATTACAAAAAGTTACAAAAAGTTTCGCCCTGGCTGTGACTCGGCTCCGAAAAAATTAGACTTGGTGCGATTTCGTTCGTCGTGGAATCCTTGGTCGTTTTTCGGACTTTGCCGTTCATTTCGACCGTAAGACAAGAGGAAAATAACAGCAAGGATAACTTCTATAAAGCCACTTTTAAACACAGAAGCCAATTCGTTTCAGCCAGGTCACCGGACGAAACATTTTGGGAGAAGATGAACGAGGCGTGAGAAAGAGAGGCGATCGGGCTGCCCCAATATGACGGGCACTTATCAATGTCCCGCAGAGACGAAGAACCTACCAACCCTTCTCATTCCCCCCCCCCCTCCCTTCCCCCCTCCATCTTAACAACAACAAACCCCTACCCCCACCCCTTAAAAAATTCTCCATCCACCCATAAGCTCCTCGCCATCCATAAGACGTTTGTTAATCATTATTTTCGAACAATTCTGCTTGCAATTTCTTGCAGAAAAGTGTTCCTGAGAGCAAGTATGGATACAACCCGCACCAGAGGAAGGTACAGCAGTTGAGAGAGAGAGAGAGAGAGAGAGAGAGAGAGAGAGAGAGAGAGAGAGAGAGAGAGAGAGATGACGGTAGTTCATATTTTAACCCGCTTACCTTATTTCCTAGTTAAAGAAAATACTTTGAGGTTGGTTTGATAGAACAGTCATTTACACTCTCTCTCTCTCTCTCTCTCTCTCTCTCTCTCTCTCTCTCTCTCTCTCTCTCTCTCTCATACACATACGTAAACATACAATATTTGTACTTATAACCGCAGCTCAAATATGTCATAAAAAACTAAGATTGGAGCATATTAATTAATGCGTATTAATAAACAGGAATAAAGAAAGAATTTTAAAAAATGAATAAAGACAACATAAAACGGAATGAAGAAAGACTAAAAATGATTAATCATAAAACGGAATAAAGAATATAATGGAATAAAGAAAGACTAAAAAGAATAAGAATCATCAAGTGGGATAAAGAATAAGTAAAGGGAATAATAAAAGAATCATAAAATGGAATAAAGGAAGAATCATATAAAGGAATAAAGCAAGCACAATAAAAAGGAATAAAGTAAGAATAATAAAAAGGAACAAAGCAAAATAAAACGGAATAAAGAAAGGATCATCAAATGGAATAAAGAAAGATTCATAAAACGAAATAATCATGAAATGGAACAGAGAAAGAAGAATAAAAAGGAATAAAGAAAGAATAAAAAAAGGAATAAATACAGAACCATAAAACAGAATAAAGAATCAAAACGGGATCAAAAATAGCCAACGCCATTAAGTCTCTAAGTTCAGCGACAAGCTTGCAGCGGATGTAGTACTTTGGGCAATGAAAGAGAAGTATCACTATCATCCAGTTTATGAATATTTAATGACAGAAAATAAGAAAGCCTCTTGTGTGGGATTGCAAGGACGATGCTGATAATGCAGGCGTTTTGTTACCTGCGCATGCAACAACATGTATGCACAGAGGACCTGTAGATATCCGCGGACTTACGCCTCTCTCTCTCTCTCTCTCTCTCTCTCTCTCTCTCTCTCTCTCTCTCTCTCACACACACACACACACACACACACAAAAACGGAAAAAAGTCCTTTATGATATTAATAAGAATAAAGCAATTATTAGAATTCTCTCTCTCTCTCTCTCTCTCTCTCTCTCTCTCTCTCTCTCTCTCTCTCTCACACACACACACACACACATACAAACGGAAAAAAGTCTTTATGGTATGAATGAAAATGAAGCAATTATTAGAATTCTAACTCTCTCTCTCTCTCTCTCTCTCTCTCTCTCTCTCTCTCTCTCTCTCTCTCTCTCCGGCGATGATGTATTCATGCAGAACTTTGTTTATGTGAAGTAAATAGGCTCTTTAATAGCAGTCCATCTTGACAACAGCGTGGCAGAGGGCCATAAATCTCGGCCAGAGGAGAAGAGAGGTTTCTTTGCGTGCGGTACCGTAGAGGTTGAGGGAGGGAGAGGGGGAGAGGTACTCCACAGGGAGAGGTTTCTTTGAGCTCAGTACCGTAGGGGTCGGGGGAGGAAGGGGAGAGGGGAGGGAGGGGAGATGGGAGAGGAGGGGAGGGAGGAGGGGGGGGAGGGGGGAGGGGGAATGAGGGGGGGGAGAGGGGAAGGGGGACTCCACAGGGAGAGGTTTCTTTGAGCTCAGTACCGTAGGGGAGTCAGGGGTTGAGGGGGGACTCCACAGGAGAGGTTTCTTTGAGCTCGGTACCGAGGGGTCAGGAGGGGAAGGGAGGGGGAAGAGGAGGGGGAGGGAGGGGAAGGAGGGGATGGGGACTCCACAGGGAGAGGTTTCTTTGAGCTCAGTCCCGTAGGGGATCAGGGTTTGAGGAAGGGAAGGGGGATGAGGAGGAGAAGGGGAGGGGAGGAGGAGGGGAGGGGGAGGGGAGGGGAGGAGGGGGAGGGGAGAGGGGGGGAAAGGGGGACGGGGATTCCCAAAGGAGTCAGTCCCGTAGGGAGTCAGGGTTGAGGAAGGGAAGGGGTTGGAGGGGAGAGGGAGTCTCATGGGAGAGGTTTCTTTGAGCTCGGTATCTAGGGGTAGGGATTATGATGGGGATGGGAGGAGAGGGAAAGGGCGAGGGGACGGGGAGGGCGAGGGGACGGGGAGGGCGAGGGGAGGGCGAGGGCGAGGGGAAGGGGAGAGTAAGAGGAAGGGGAGGGGATTCCCGCTGGAGAGGTTTCTTTGCGCTGGGTACCGTAGGGGTCAAGAACGGAGTGGGAGGGGAAGGAGAGAGGGAGGCAACTCCCGAGGAAGAGGTGTCTTTGCGCTCGGTACCGTAGCGGTTGGGGCTGAGGGAAGGGGAGGAGAGTGGGAGGGGAAGGGAGAATCCTAAGGTGGGGGGGATGGATGCTGGATGCTGATGATGATCTCGTGATGGAAACTCGTAGCTCATGCTCGTTCTTCTTAAGGCTCTGATTAACCTTTCACTCTTTCTCATTGCGACCCTCAACGCTTTTCGC
>NC_089784.1:33860569-33878069 GCF_040412425.1 Macrobrachium rosenbergii
CTAAGGTCAGATGAAGCGAACAAAGAGAGACAAAGAGAGAGAGAGAGAGAGAGAGAGAGAGAGAGAGAGAGAGAAGTCGAGAAATTTAGCAGCTGATGTATCTGGTCTTAAGTGGCCGTTATGGCGCTGTCGTATCCCCTTTCGTCAATCAGACCTGGCTTTGGCAAAGATTCTGCTCTGATCTGCGTCCGCTTCTGGTAACTTTTCGCCTCCATAAACTCCTTCGTACGAACAAATATGAGCCTACTGAGGAGTCTTTATCAATTCTGGAGACCCACAGGCCCTCTCATGTATGTAAAAGTAACACTGCATGGACAAAGCGAGTAAAATTATGCGATAATCAACGTGGACAAGGCTTCGTAACTCATCAAGCTGAGCGAAAACTAGAGCTACATGTTGCGCTGGTGATGGCTAGGTCTAGCGTATGCCATGGCCGACTAGTTTCGAAATTTTCACATTATTCAAACCACTAACAAAGCTTAATGCGATTAAACAGGCCAATGAAAATAAGAAGAAAAAAATAAAACCAGAATAAAAAAAAAAGGGGGGGACGATGACGAAGAGGGAAGAAGAAGCAGCAGCATCTTCTTCATCCGTCGAACAAACGAAGCGTTATGAAAATCCTCTAGCGGGAAAGCCAGCCAGCCAGCGAGCGCGCGCGCCTCAAAATCAACATATAAAAACAGGTGGAAGATGCCAACCTCTCTCTCTCTCTCTCTCTCTCTCTCTCTCTCCCCCTTGTTATTTGTTAATAGCTCGTGTCAAAACAAATGACTGTCACTTAGGCAAAGGGTTTGGGTGTTTGAGTCACGTTTCACGAGACATAAACCATATTGTCATGTTGCAATGCCCTTTCTCTCTCTCTCTCTCTCTCTCTCTCTCTCTCTCTCTCTCTCTCTCTCTCTCGGGTGAGTGCGCAGTACTTCATATTTCGTTTGTTCGCCAACGATATCATTTAGGACTAGTGAATTTTTTTTTATTGTAATCGTGTTTTCAAAGAAATTCGTCTTTTCTGATTTATATTCTTTCTGTTACAGAGTTTTCACCTATCTGTTACTTTAATTATGAGGCATTACGTCAGCATTATGCTCAATTGTTCTTCGCAGTCGCCTCCAAATAATGAAACAAGTATTCAACATTTTTAATGCACCAAAATTGTCCTACAATTTTACCAAACAATTGCCAATGGTATTAAGGTATATGGCGAGCCACAGAGGACAGTGATTAAACAAAAAGTTATTCAGCTCTCTCTCTCTCTCTCTCTCTCTCTCTCTCTCTCTCTCTCTCTCTCTGCGTTAATATTATAATGGCCAAAATAAAGGATGCTTGCCTCCCTCTCTCTCTCTCTCTCTCTCTCTCTCTCTCTCTCTCTCCTACATTAATACTATATACAATGACCAGTGTAAACGACCCTCCCCCTCCCCCCCTCTCTCTCTCTCTCTCTCTCTCTCTCTCTCTCTCAGCATTAATTCTGTTTTGACCAATATAATAACCAGTAAAAAATTCTCTCTCTCTCTCTCTCTCTCTCTCTCTCTCTCTCTCTCTCTCTCTCTCTCTCTCTCTCTCTCTCGTAGCCAAGTAAGAGCGTGGTTTCTACTCACAAATGAATGGCCAGTTCATAGTAGTCGCATACTTAAAAGTACGCCGTCCTGACAAGTGTATTGTAGACGGTTGAAACAATTGCAAATAGTCTTATTTTATATTTATATTAAAAAACCAACTTGCTACTTTTAAAATACAATTCAGCTGGTATCTTATATCAATGTGAAAGTTCGGAATGACACTGATAAATTAAGCAATGAAAAGTATATATTTTAATTCCTCCAAGAAGCCTTTCAGTAAAACAGAAGTTAGACAGGTCGACGGAGGAACATAAACGCTTTAATATAGACAGAGGATTTTGTTATAAAATTATTATGCCATTATGTAACACATGTTTTTAATCAAATATTCATATTAATTCAACAGACTACCTATCTACAATAATAATAAGTGAATAATGCGCCGATGTTTTCTCGGCGCAATCGAGTTTTCTGCACAGCCGCTACAGCGCATAATCAAGGCCACCGAAAATAGATCTGTCTTTCGGTGGTCTCAGTATAATGCTGGAATGAGCCGCGATCCATGAAACTTTCACCACTGTTCGGTGGTGGCCTGTCCTATATCGTCGCCAGAAGCACGATTATGGCTAACTTTAACCTTATATAGAATAAAAACTACTGAGGTTAGAGGGCTACAATTTGGTATGTTTGATGATTGGAGGGTGGATGATCAACATATCAATTTGCAGCCCTCTAGCCTCAGTAGTTTTTAAGATCTGAGGGCGGACAGAAGAAGTGCGGACAGAGACACAAAGCCGGCACAATCATTTTCTTTTACAGAAAACTAAAAAAACAAGTGGCTCTGATCTCCTTTGTCCTCCCCTGGGTGACAGTAGGGGAGGCATGTCACAGCCACCGACCCCCTGCAAACCGGTTTGTCCTTCCCAGGTGGGGGCTGGGTAGGTAGGGGAATGGGTAAGGGAGACATCCACCCTCCTCCTGCAAACCTGTTTGTCCGCCCCGGGTGAAGGCCAGGCAGGTAGGGGATCGGGAGGGTAGGGGGGAGACATCCACCCTCCTCCTGCAAACTGGTTTGTCCTCCCCTGGGTGACAGTAGGGGAGACATGACACAGCCACCGACCCCCTGCAAACTGGTTTGTCCTCCCCAGGTGGGGGCTGGATAGGTAGGGGAATGGGAGGGTAAGGGAGATATCCACCCTCCTCCTGCAAACCTGTTTGTCCGCCCCGGGTGAAGGCCAGGCAGGTAGGGGATCGGGAGGGTAGGGGGGAGACATCCACCCTCCTCCTGCAAACTGGTTTGTCCTCCCCTGGGTGACAGTGGGGGAGACATGTCACAGCCACCGACCCCCTGCAAACCGGTTTGTCCTTCCCAGGTGGGGGCTGGGTAGGTAGGGGAATGGGAGGGTAAGGGAGATATCCACCCTCCTCCTGCAAACCTGTTTGTCCGCCCCGGGTGAAGGCCAGGCAGGTAGGGGATCGGGAGGGTAGGGGGGAGACATCCACCCTCCTCCTGCAAACTGGTTTGTCCTCCCCTGGGTGACAGCAGGGAGACATGACACAGCCACCGACCCCCTGCAACCAGTTTGTCCTTCCCGGGCGGGGGCTGGGTAAGTAGGGGAACGGGAGGGTAGGGGAGACATCCACCCTCCTCCTGCAAAACCTGTTTGTCTGCCCAGGGTGAAGGCGAGGTAGGTGGGGATCGGGAGGGTATGGGAGACACCCACCCTCCTCCTGCGAACCTGTTTGTACCCCCGGGTTGGGGCAAGGTAGGTAGGGGGGAGACATCCATTCTCCTCCTACAAACCTGTTTGTCTGCCCCAGGTGGGGGCTGGGTATGTAGGGGAACAGGAGGATGGGGAGACATCCACCCTCCTCATGCAAACCTGTTTGTCCACCCCAGGTGGGGGCGAGGTAGGTAGGGATCAGGAGGGTATGGGAGACACCCACCCTCCTCCTGCAAACCTGTTTGTACACCCCGGGTGGGGACGAGGTAGGTAGGGGATCAGGAGGGTAGGGGGGAGACATCCACTCTCCTCCTACAAACCTGTTTGTCCGCCCCAGGTGGGGGCTGGGTAAGTAGCGGAATGGGAGGGTAGGGGAGACATCCACCCTCCTCCTGCAAACCTGTTTGTCCACCCCGGGTGGAGGCAGGGTAGGTAGGGATCGGGAGGGTAGGGAAGACATCCACCCTCCTCCTGCAAACCTGTTTGTCCGCCCCGGGTGGGGGCGAGGTAGGTAGGGATCGGGAAAGTATGGGAGACACCCACCCTGTTCCTGCAAACCTGTTTGTACGCCCCGGGTGGGGACGAGGTAGGTAGGGGATCGGGAGGATAGGGGGACAGCAGCCCCGGGTTCCAGCGTTCGTACCGCACGCAAACAAGCCCATTTCTAAATATTCAGGGCTTTTAAAACCTTACCTTACAGACAAGCCTCTTGAGTCAACTCAAATTAGACGGACAGACGGAGGAACGTACAAGAGAGGCAGTAATTCAGACAGAGGATTCTGTTATAGAATTACGTAGCCATTAAGAACCACAGCCACAAATCAAAATATTCAGCTGAATTCAACAGGCTATTCCCGAATACCCAGGGCTTTTAAAATCTAACCTTTAGAGACACTATGTAGTAACCTTTGGAATTCCATCGACCTGAAGAGATATATCTGAGGGAAATTAATCTGTGTATTCACAATGCTCAGGAAAATTAATTTGAAAATTAATCAGGCTTATGAAAATTTGAAAATTAATAAGGCTCAGGAAAATTAATTTGAAAATTAATCAGGCTTATGAAAACTAAATTTGAAAATTAATAAGGCTCAGGAAAATGAATTCTAAAATTAATAAGCTTAGTAAATTTAATTTGTATAATCACAACGCTTACGGAAATTAATTTGTATACTCACAGGGCTGGGAAAAATTAAATCTATATTAACAATGATTAGGAAAATTAATTATATATTAACAAGGCTTAGGAAAATTTATTTGCAAATTCACAAGGCCTAGGAAAATTAATTTGTGCATTCAGAATGCTTAGGAAAATTAGTTTGCAAATTAATAAGACGAAAGAAAATTAATTTGTGCACTCACAAGGCTTAGGAAAATTAATTTGTACTCACAAGGCTTAGGAAAATTAATTTATGTATTCAAAATGCTTAGGAAAATTAACTTGTGTATTCACAAGTTTGGGAAAATTAATTTACGCATTCACAAGGCTTAGGAAAATTAATTTGCAAATTAATAAGACGAAAGAAAATTAATGTGTGTATTCACAAGGCTTAGGAAAATAATTTGTGTAATCACAAGGCTTGGGAAAATTCATTTTGGTATTCACAAGGCTTCGTAGAATTAATTTTTGTATTTACAAGGCTTAGGAAAATTAATTTGCAAATTAATAATGCTTAGGAAAGTTAATTTGCAAATTTTCAATGCTTACGGAAAATAATTTGCACATTAATAAGTCTTAGGAAAATTATTTTGTAAATTAATCAGGCTTAGGAAAATTGATCTGCAAATTTATAAGGCTTAGGAAAATTAATTTGTAAATTAATACGGCTTAGTAAAATTAATATGCAAATGAATAAGGCTTAGAAAAATTAATTTGCAAATGAATAAGGCTTAGGAAAATTAAATTGTATATACTCAGTTCTTAGAAAATTTAATTTTACATTAACAAAGCTTAGAAAAATTTATTTGTGTACTCATAATGCTTAGGAAAATAAATTTTATATTCGAAACGCTTTTAGGAAAATTAATTTGTATATTCGCAATGCTTTTGGGAAAATGAACTTTTATATTTGCAATACAAGGGAAAAAATAATTTTATATTTACAACGCTCGGGAAAATTAAAATTGTATATTCACAATGCTTAGCAAACTAATTTGTACATGCAGTGTGCTGTGAAAACTTATTTTTTATATTCTCAATACTATTACCGTACCATAGCTATTCATTATATGGCTGTTGTCGTTTACATAGTTATATTTATTAATATCTATCACCCTTGTCGGTATTAGTAGCAGTATTAACAATAATAATAGTAGTAGGTGTGATAATTTGCATGTCATTTACGTATACAAATGCGGTGTGATAATTCACATGGCATATATGCATACAAATGCGCATCTCTACTCATGGATAAATATACGAGAGAGAGAGAGAGAGAGAGAGAGAGAGAGAGAGAGAGAGAGAGAGAGAGAGAGAGAGAGAAACAACGCTTATGTTTAAACGGTAGTAATTCTTACCTTTGATTTTTATAAACCTTGGGAGGCGTCTCTTGGCCATTCTGAAGCGATGCCAAACGTTGGTCTGTTTAAATGGAATAATAATAATTATCCCCTTTGCCCTTTGAAGACTCATAATAACTTAAAATCTTTACAATAATCAAGTTATCTGCATGATTTCAATTTCGCTGAATCTAGATAACTTTACTTGAAGATGGTGAAAAAATGTTTCCAGCCATATGTTTTACAGATGGAAGAGGAAATTTAATTTTTCTTTGTTTCTGTACTGAGAAAATCTCTTTGTTCATTTTGAAAAAGAAATCTACGTTAACTTTCATTTTGTTGTCTTTCATAATGGAGAAAGTAACCTTCGAAATTTATATATCACATAGTGAACCTGATATTATGCATACTAAGCATTTGAAAAAAAAAAGCAAAAGGTGTTTTTATTTAAATGTAACCCCACAAAAGTAAAGACCTAATTTAAAGGGCACAATAAAAATTTCAGTTATTTGAAATTATTAAATTGCCTCTGGCGGCATTTTCATCAAGTAACCCATTACGCCTACAGAAAGCTATTTCGTGAAGAACTGTTTGCAAAAACTTGAAGACACTTGCCTTTAATATCCAGGCGCGACACTGGAAACTGACAACCAACGTCCATTCCACGAAACGGATGCACCTATTTACTGGAAATGACTTCGATCTGACTAATAAGAAACTAAAATTAATATTAAACATTCAAGTTATTTTGCACTTTGTCCAGCAGAAGGAATACCCGGAGTTCCTAGACGACTCATGTTCAGCCGAATTTAGCAGAAGTATGAGTCCTTATTTAGACTGTTTTGATAACCAACATCCATTCCCCTGTTTAGCCTTGCTAATGCTACGCATCACTAAATTCTTCTTCGAGCCATAGGTTGGTTATGCTAGGCATGACTAAATTCTTCCTCAACCCTCACGCAGGTTAGGCTAGCCATGGCTAAATTCTTCAAGCCATAGGTAGGTTAGGCTAGCCATTGCTAAATTCTTCCCCAAGCCATAGGAAGGTTAGACAATGCATGACTCAAGCCTTTCAAAAGCCAAGGGACAGTTAAGTTTCAGTTCTTTCTCAAGTCAGATTAGACTAGGATTTACCAAATCCTTCCTTACCCGTGGGAAAATGCTAACTAACTTAGCCATCGGCAGATTAGGTTAAGCCATGCTTAACTTTTACTTAGCCAAAGGCAGGTCAGGCTAGGCCGCTAGGCTTTATCAAAGCAGGTTATAATACACATTTATGAGTCTTCAATCAGATTTGTAGGTTAGGCTAGGCATTAATAAATTCTTGCTGGTTGGGTTTTCACTAAAAAAACCCTTACTCATCGCTAGCCAGTTTAGACTAAGCCTTATTTAAATATAACGTCAGCCCTTTGCAGGTAACCGTTAACTCATCCACAGCTTGACTACCATTGAATTTATTTCATTCAAATTTTGAAAATTCTTGAAAGCGAATAATACTGAAATTCGTCTTCTCCCGAAACTTTCCTTCCAGAAAAATAGCCGCTACCTTTGAAAACCGTGAAAGTGTAATCTGAAACCACCCTGCTTTCGAAAACAGTGAAAGTGTGATTCGAAAGCCACTGCTTTCAAAAACAGTGAAAGTGATATCAGAAAGCCCCTACTTTCGAAAAAAGTGAAAGCATAATTCGAAACCCCTTGCTTTCAAAAACACCGAAAGTGAAATCAGAAACCCGCTTCTTTCGAAAACGGTGAAAGTGTAATTCGAAACCCGCTTCTTTCGAAAACAGTGAAAGTGTAATTCGAAAGCCGCTGCTTTCGGAAGCAGCGAAAATAGTGAGTGTAATTTGAATGTCTGTATCGGAATAAAAACGAGTAAAGAGCACTAACCTCTAGCCGGTGAGTATCGATGCGACGTCTTCTCCCTGAAACGCAAGGGGTTAATTGGTAACACTCACCGGGTTCTCAAACCTGTGGAAAGAAAAACCAGATGTACTGAGTGTGATTCTTGATGAGCATTTGCTGTTACATAAATCCAGAGAGAAAATATATATCCCAAACGTAGAATAGAATATAGAAGAACGCCTCTTCACCGTGTCCTCATATCAATCTATCTTTAGAATAAGGGCCAAAAAGAAGCTAGATATACGAATCTATAGAATAGAACACAATATATAATTTAGGCAGAGGGCCAACCACCGGGACCTATGAGGTCATTCAGCGCTGAAAGGGAAACAGAGTAAAAAGGCTTGAAAGGTGTAACAGGAGGAAAACCTAGCAGTTGCACTATGAAACAATTGTTAGAAGAGGGTGGAAAGTAAATTGAAAGAGAATATGAGAGGAGGTACAGTAAAATAAACGAAAGGGGCGGCAGCTAGGGACCGTGGGGACTCTGAAAAGAACCTTATGTAATGCCTACAGTGCAGTGCACCCCGCGTGGGGTGCACTGACGCCGCTACCCCCCTACCGGATTAAGAATCTATAAATACATAGTGAAAATTTCTAAATACCATTCATAAATTTATGTTTATGTCTCATCTGATATAAAACTAAGTTATCAATTCTCGTCTTGCAATACACGAATTCTTTCTAATCAATACAAAAATCTTATACACGTCCCGATCACGTATTGTATTACGAACCTCCCAACTTTTCCTTCGGCGCTCGCTTATACTTTCAAACAACACATTCTCCTCGAAATCTTAAAGAACTGAAATTTATCCGGTTGTACGCAGAGTAAACACATATACCCTAATCGAAGTAAAATCAAAAGATCGTTTTAAACGGAATTCATGGAACTGCCGGAAATAAAAAAGAAAGTTTCAGTCTCGAGTTTCGATTTATTTAAGAGCTATTATTCCGCGCTTATTATTATTATTTTGGAAGGGAGCAAGCAAATCGACGGTAAACTTCTCCACTGGAGAGAGAGAGAGAGAGAGAGAGAGAGAGAGAGAGAGAGAGAGAGAGAGAGAAACAAAAAACAAAAATAATCACAACGTAAACTGAAAAGTTTCCCATCCCAGAATCAAAAGATTTCCTCTGATATCTTGTTATCAAAGAAAGAGGGGCTCGTCGCCCCCTCCCCCCCCAATACCCTCCCACACCAGCAGCACCAGATACCCAGCAAGAGACATCGTTCCATTCGGTATATATTCAACGAAACAATATCGTAAGAAAGGACCACAGCCGGCGGAGGAGACGATTAACGAAAATACTTATCATGGAATCAAGATTCTTCCTCGGGATTTCGAGATCCAATCGTTTTCGGGGGAATAGGGAGGGGGAGGGGGAGGGGGATGGAGGTGGGTTGGTGGGTTCTAGGGGTTTCAGAAATCAGGGGTCATGGCACGATAGGAAGAGGAAGATGGGGGAAGGGGTAGGGATGAGACAAAAAGTGCCAGGTTAGTACGGAGAGTAGAGGGATGTGTATGGCCTATAAGGGGTATTGAGTCTACGTGGGTGGGAAGGGGGAGGGGGGAAGGAAGGGCTTAAGATCAAGACACTAGGGGAAGGGGAGGGGCCTGGGAGGAGGAGGAAGGGGGGAGATCCCTAAAGGGAGATTTCAAAAACAAACATTTACAGTGACATATCTTCTTCTGTCATTTTTTAATCCCAACTTTGGGAGGGACACTAATCACAAGGTTTTTGAAGTTGAAACTTTATACCTCTTCTTCAAACCGGTCTCTCTCCCAGCCCACTTTTATCTTTCCCCCTTCCCCTTTCCCCTCCCCCCCCTCCCACTCTCTCACCCACAGACTACTTCCTAACCTCCAGGACTACCCCCTCCTCCCTTCCTTCGGGCCCCCCCCCCTCCCAGGCCCTCGGTGGAAAATAACATGAATAATCGGCCATTTCCGAAAGTTCGCCCGACTCGTATGGCGCATCCGTTTAAAACTAGTGTAAAAATTCGCGCCAGTCCCAAATGCTCTGGATAAGTCGGCCGTACGTCTCCCGGAATTAGTCAGTTATTCGGGAAAAATGGCGCGGGTCCGATCTTTTATCAAACTCTGATATTAATTGCTTCTTTCTGTCAAACTTCATCGTGGAATTATCGCTTATCTCTCCGGGAGGAAGAATTAGAATGCTTGTCCCCGAATCTTTTTTTCTTTCTCGCTCTCTCTCTCGCTGTGCTGCCTCTTCTTCTTCTTCTTCTTCTTCTTCTTCTTCTTCTTCTTCTTCTTCTTCTTTACCGAAAACCTTTTGGCTATTTATCGCCCCGTTTTGTCGCCCGAGTCAAAAACTTAGCGAGCGGAATGGCGAGAGACATTCTCTGGAAGAATGAAGAGGCTGAGGTGTAGGGGGGAAGGGAGAGGGGGGAGGAGGAGGAAGTAAAGGGGGGGAAGGATTAGGTCGCAGGATGGAATCATCTCTAAGGAGGAGGCGGAGAAGGAGGAGGAGGAGGAGGAGGAGGAGGAGGTTGCATTTACACTATATCAAGATCACGATGATGAAGCCTGAGAAAGAATGAAAGAAAAAAGAAAAGAAAAAAAAGAGGAATCAAGCTGAAACCCGGAAAAAAAAGAGGAAGAGGAAGAAGAAGAGTGACTAAGTTACTGGTTATTGGGATCGGAATGTCAGGGGGACCTAAGACTTCCCTGAATGGAGAGGTAAAAGATACTACGACGTTATGGAGACAAAAAACGGAGGTGATATAACAGCATGGCAGATGGGGTTAACCTGAGCTGACAGGCCGGGGAACAAATTATACGGAAAGATTAGAGACAGAGTTGGTAATGAGGCTTCAAAAATGGTTAGGTTTCATTAATTAATGAGGCTTCAAAAATGGTGAGACTTCATAAATAATAAGACTTCAAAAACGATGAGGCTTCAGAAATGGCGAGGCTTCATAAATGAGGTTTTAAAAATTGTTAGGCTTCATAAATAATGAGAAAAATGGTGAGGCTTCATAAATAATGATGCTTCAAAAATGGTGAAGCTTCAAAAATGGTGAGGCTTCGTAAGTAATGAAGGTTCAATAATATTGAGGCTTCAAAAATTATGAGGCTTCAAATATGGTGCTTCAAAACTGGTGTACTTGGAAAATGGCGATGCTTAAAAAATAATGACATTTCAAAAATTGCTAGCCTCCAAAATTTGAGGGGCTTCAAAAATCCCAAGGCTCCAAAAATGGTGAGACTTCAAAAAAGATGAGGCTTCAAAAGGAGTGAAGCTTCAAAAATGACGGTTTCAAAAATTACGAGGTTTTGAAAATGGTGAGGCTTCAAAAACAGGCGAAGCTTTATAAATGATGCGGTTTAAAAAATAACGAGACTTTAAAAATGGCGAGGCTTCAAAAATGGCGAGGCTTCAAAAATGGCAAGACTTAAAAAAATTGTGCTTCAAAAATGATGTACTTGGCAATCGGTCATGCAAAGAACATGGCCGGCTCAAAACTGAAGCTTCATAAAAATGAGACTTCAAAAATGGTGAGGCTTCAAAAAATGAGGCTTCAATAATGACGAGGCTTCATAAATCGCGAGGTATTAAAAATGGCAAGGCTCCAAAAATGGTGTACTTGCCAATCCGTCATGCAAAGAACTTGGCAGGCTTCAAAAGTGGTAACGCTTCAAAATAAAAAGTGAGGCTTCAAAAGTGGTAACGCTTCAAAATAAAAAGTGAGGCTTCAAAAGCGTCGAGGCTTCAAAAACTAGCAAGTCGTAAAAAATGGTGTGGCTTCAAAAATGACGAGGCTACAAAAATGGGGAGGCTTCAATAATATCAAGCTTAAAAATAATGCTTCAAAAATAGTGATGTTTCCAAAATGTTTAAAAAATTACAAGATTTCAAAAATTGAGGCTTCAAACACGGTACTTCAAATATTTTGTACTTGGCAATCGGTCATGCAAAGAACAAGGCAGGCTTCAAAAATGGTAAGGCTGCAAAAATGGCGATGCTTCAAAATTGCCGAACCTTCAAAGTTGGCGATGCTTCAAAAAGGGTAAGGCTTAAAAATTTTGAGGCTTCAAAAACGGCGAGGCTTCAAAAATAGTGAAGTTTCAAAACTGGAGATGCTCCAAAAATTATGCTTTAAAAACTGGAGATGCTTCAAAATTGGCGAAGTTTAAAAAATGGGTAGGCTTCAAATATGGCGAGGCTTCAAAAATGACGAGGCTTTAATAATGGCAAGGCTTCAAAAATGGTGGGACTGCAAACAAATGGAATTGCGAGGCTTCTAAAATTGTGATATTTAAAAACAGTGACTTCAAAAAATGGCAAGGCTTCAAAAACCGCGATGCTTCACAAATAATAAAAACTTAAAAAATAAATCAGATCACTCAGTATTCCTAGTTAAAACTGAACGTTGATTAAGCAGAGAAATAAAACATAATCAATATGAACCATTTGATGTAAACATTAACTGTGTTATGTCACAGTGACGCAAAGATTTCTCGTATCGGATATCCAGTAATTTCCCCTTATGGAAGTACTGCTTTCAGTGCATCTCATACGGTGCACTGTAGGCAGTGCGTAAGGTTCTTTGCAGCGTCGCTTCGGCCGTTGTTGCAACCCTTTTCATCCATTTACTGTACTTCCGCTCATATTCTCATTCTTCCTTCTTACTTTCTACCCTCTCCTAACAACTGTTTCATATAGTGCAACTGCGAGGTTTTCCTCCTGTTACACCTTTCAAACCTTCTTACTGTCAATTTCCGTTTCAGCGCTGAATGACCTCATAGGTCCCAGCGCTTGGCCTTTTGGTCGGAACTCTATATTCCACTCCATTCCATTACCAGCAATTCAAGATGATGATTTTCTTGTGTACAGTTGAATCAAAACAACATGAGGCTAACTAATCTTGTAAAGAAACGCCAATGGACAATTACTGGAGGGAAGGATTTAGAGACAAAGTAATTTAGTCGGAATACGGTACTTTACAAGGGACAAACAATCTTTAGGAAAGACACAAGACCAAGTAACCAGGAATGCTGGGAGAAAAAAAAGATAGCATAGGTAACAAGATATGCGAAAATCATAACATGAGCAAAAAGTTTGTTAAAAAAAACAAAAAATACAAAGGGCAGTGATGTGGATAACAAGACAAGAGAGGTAAATACTGAAGCTTATTTATTTATATATTTATTTATTCATTCATTCATTTATTTATTTATTTATTTATTTTTATTTTTTAACAACTGATCTCTTCTTTCTGCATTTCCCATTACCTTCTGTTACTCCTTTCTAATGAACACCATATTCTTTGGAAGTTTTAATTTCCAGTCAGCGGACCCTTTGGTGGGCTTGTTCCATAAGAATAGGTTTCATCATCTGAATAATAATAATAATAATAATAATAATAATAATAATAATAATAATAATAATAATAATAATAATAATAATAATAATAATACAGGTAGGAAACTATATTTAGGACAAGATTAATAATAATAATAATAATAATAATAATAATAATAATAATAATAATAATATCAATAATAATACAGGTATGAAACTATATTTAGGACAAGATTAAAAAGATAAAAAGATAGGTATGATATTAAAGATAGTAAGTACCAGTACCTTAACAGTAATGTGATGTCACCACAGACTAAGCAAGCAAAGATATTACCAAGAGACAAACAATCATATAAATAAAAAGTGATTAACTCGATCAAATCAAAAGTGAGAGATAAAGTCGTAACAAGTGATCTGATTTGCAAGCATCCGGATAACCATTTTCATACAAATGAAAATCTGAATATCTTTGTAACGAGTGGCTTCATTTCAATGACTTTTACAAAATACATAAACATAACGACGTGAAAAGAGGTTCAAATTTCAAAGATACTGGTAAACGCGGCGATGAGAAAAGAGAAAAAGTAAAATGACAAAGTTTAATAGTGAGTAACCAGTCCTGCAGACAGCATGCAGAAGAGTAACTGGACGTAAGACAGCAACTGCTTCGAAGTCAGAAGAATTGTAAATAACCCTTGGGCTGAAAGCTTGGCAGGACACCAGTGATACAACACAGGAAGCCTGGCAGACTACGTTTTAAGCACGACAGACTGAGTGCCTAAAGATGTGACAGCATAGCAAACTGATTAAACAGCATGTATGGGTATGGCAGACTGAGTAACCAGATACGTATAAGGTGTGGCAGACTGGGTTTCCAGATACGTATAAGGTATGGCAGACTGGATAACCAGATACGTATAAGGTATGGCAGACTGGATAACCAGATACGTATAAGGTATGGCAGACTGGACAACCAGATACGTATAAGGTATGGCAGACTGGGTAACCAGCGACGTAAAACTATAGCACACTGGGCAACCAGTGATGTAAAGGTATGGCAGACTGAGTAAACAGTGGTGTTAAGGTATGGTAGAATGAGTAACCAATGATGTAAAGGCATGGCAGACTGAGTAACCAGTGATGTAAAGGTATGGCAGACTGAGTAACCAGTGACGTAAAGGTATGGCAGACCGAGTAACCAGTGGTGTAAAGATATGGCACACTGAGCAACCAGTGATGTAAAGGCATGGCAGACTGAGTAACCACTGATGTAAAGGCATGGCAGACTGAGTGACCAGTGGTGTAAAGGTATGGCAGATTGAGTAACCAGTGGTGTAAAAGTATGGCAGACTGAGTAATCAATTACGTAAAAGTATGGCAGCAGACTGAGTAACCAGTGATGTAAAGTTATGACAGATTGAGTAACCATTTGTGTGTAAAGGTATGGCAGATTGAATAACTATTAACGTAAAAATATGGCAGACTGAATAACCATCGACGTAAAGGTATGGCAGACTGAATAACCATTGACGTAAAGGTACGGCAGACTGAATAACCACTGACGTAAAGGTACGGCAGACTGAATAACCACTGACGTAAAGGTACGGCAGACTGAATAAGCACTGACGTAAAGGTATGGCAGACTGAGTAACCAGTGGCGTAAAAGTATGGCAGGTTGAGTAACCAGTGATGTATATGCATTGCAGACTGAGCAATAAAAGATTTATAGGTAATTAATCATAATCATTCCTGACTGGTTCAGCAAATGAGAGAGAGAGAGAGAGAGAGAGAGAGAGAGAGAGAGAGAGAGAGAGAGAGAGAGAGAGAGAAAAAGGCTCAAGCTAGAGAAAAGAAAAAGCTGCTGAGATAATGAGGCTGCGTAATGCAGCAGGAGAAGGCACACAGTCGTAAGAGAGAGAATGAATGTTTTGAGAAAATAAAGAAAAAAAAGTAAAATTAAACAATTGTAAAACTTGATAGCAGGAAAACTCGTGCCAGTTATCTCTCTCTCTCTCTCTCTCTCTCTCTCTCTCTCTCTCTCTCTCTCTCAAACATTTGCTGAACTAGTCATGAATGATTATGTTTAACATTACAGATTATTATTTTTTTATGCTCTCTCTCTCTCTCTCTCTCTCTCTCTCTCTCTCTCTCTCTCTCTCTCTCTCTCTCTCTGTATATGTATATATATATATATATATATATATATATATATATATATATATATATATATATATATATATATATATATATAGATTATTATAAATGCCAAGCAAGAAATGGGATATTTAGCTCTTAGTTATAATCATAATGAAATATGATGAACTGGCATCATTATATTTCAAAATATAATCATAATGACCATCATTCATGAAACGATTTCGAATCAATACGATTTAAACTTTCATAAAATATTACTTTCCGTCGAAAGAATATGGAATTTTCGTTCACGAGATACGCCCAGCCTAAAAGAATTAATTAAATCATTTTTTAAACAAGGAAAGTAAAAAGGAAAATAAAAAACAAACAAAATGGGAGGAAAAACGGACACAGGCCGTGACGTAAACGACAGCAAGGAAGAGAGAGAGAGAGAGAGAGAGAGAGAGAGAGAGAGAGAGAGAGAGAGAGAGAGAGAGAGAGAGAGAAAAGAAACATAGAAAACGAGAACTCACAGAACGACGTGAGGGGGTCCTACGATAATAATAATAACTCTGGCACTAAGCTGGCATTCTCTGTAGCTCACAACCCTGTCTTCATGCCCCGTTGTAAGTGGTAAGTGGGGGATCACATGATCGCCTTAAGACCTCATGAGTTATGTTATAGTGTCATTCCATTTAACCCATGTTTACTATCGCACTGTATGTTTGTATTATCCGAAGTCTTATGGTACGGTCTCAGCCGGCAATAGGGAGGGGAACTTGATGCCCTATTTTGGAGCGAGACAGGAATGCGTCGCTGTTTTTGAGGTTTCAATTGTCAGAATGGACCACAGATGATACGAAAATAAGACTTTTTGGGAAGGGGAGGGGCCAAGAGGTGTTAAAGCAGTGTTGCCAGAATTAAGAAGTAATCGCTGTACGTATCAAAATCATTTCTGTCGAAAAGGTTTTCCTTTTGGACAAAATACAGTGGATTTGTATCATTGCTAACAAAATACAGTGGTGGGATTTATTTCATAAATTGTAGATGGATATTTGGGACAAAATGCAGTGAGTTTGTATCACTGGTAACAAAATACAGTGATGAAATTCATTTCATAAATGCCAGATAGATATTCTGGACAAAATACAGTGGGACTGTATTGCTGCTAAAAAAATACAGCTTTGAATTTTATTTCATAAAATTTCCCTTTGTGATAAAAGAAAAATATTCGTGAGCGAGGTTAGAACTTGTGTTATATAAGACAATCTATTATATAAGCCATTCAGGTACTGCTAAAAAAAACAAATAATGCTTTCATTTCTTCCCTACCCAAGACTCATCAGCAAATTTAGTTTTATTTTCCAGTCACACTTAAATCTTAACAATGATTTTGCACAATTGTTCAAAATAATGGCTCTTAGCACGAACTAATTATAGTCTTTACGAAAGTATATATATTTTAAGCTGCTCGTCTTATGGTTAATGAGTTTAAAGCCACAAATGTTAGCACAAATTTTTTTGCTTCATAATAATGTAAAAGAAACTACATCAGCCCCAACACTGTTGTTCAATTTATGGTAAAACAGTTTTCAATAAAGTTTTACTTGAAAGACAAAGACTGATTCCTCATATAACTTAAGCTAAGGATTAAAATCCTACTCTCAACGGACAGGAATCCTTGTCACCTGACCCCTTGAGTACTTCATCCTGACCTGTCCTTACCTAGGGCATTCTGGCCTGAATAAGACACTTATCCTAACCTGACTCGACTTTAACCCAACCTCATGGGAACGACCTGATTTAACGCAACCTCATGGGAACGACCTGACTTTAACCCAACTTCATGGGAACGACCTGACTTTAACCCAACCTCATGGGAACGACCTGACTTAACCCAACCTCATGGGAACGGCTTGACTTAACCCAACCTCATGGGAGCAACCTGACTTAGCTCAACCAAAAGGGAATAACTAGACTTCACCCAACCTCACGAAGAAGACTTGACTTAACCCAACCTCAAGGGGACGACTTGACTTTGCCCAACCCCATGGGAAAAACTTGACTTAACCCAACCTCATGGGGAAGACTTGACTTAACCCAACCTCAAGGGGACGACTTGACTTTGCCCAACCCCATGGGAAAAACTTGACTTAACCCAACCTCATGGGGGAGACTTGACTTAACCCAACCTCATGGGAACAGCCTGACTTATAAGGCCTAACCCCCGGGGAACAACTAGACTTCACCCAACCTCAAGGGGACGGCTTGACTTAACCCAACCTCACGGGGAAGACTTGACTTAACCCAGCCTCATTGGGAAGACTTGACCTAACCCAACCTCTTTGG
>NC_089784.1:33883069-33895569 GCF_040412425.1 Macrobrachium rosenbergii
TCTCTCAAACATAGATATTAGAGATTTACAGACTGCGGGCTCCTCTCCTCGACAGACTTCATTAACTACTACAAAAGCTTTAGTAAAAAATACAAAAGTGAATTCCTTTACCCAAATTCCTTAAGAGATTTAAAATACAGGGAATGAAGAATTGTTTCGACGAAATATAACAAAATTACACGGGCATCCACTAGTATTGTTACTGTAAAGGATGGTCCCCTGCACGCGAGATTCATACACGATTCAGCACAGTTTAAGCATGAATGTGACAGACACCGTTGTCTTCTCTCTTTCTGGCTTAATGTACACACACACACACACACACACACACACACACACACATATATATATATATATATATATATATATATATATATATATATATATATATATATATATATATATATATATATATATATATATACATATATATATATATATATATATATATATATATATATATATATATATATATATATATATATATATATATATATATATATATATATATATATATATATATATATATATATATATATATATATATATATATATATATATATATATATATATAATTCTCATGTATAACCGAATCACGAAAATATGGAACATGATGAATTATAAATAAAGACAAAATCCACGAAGGAAAGAGAAACAATGGAGTGCTGCAAGGCCTTTCGACTTATAGTCCTTTACTTAGCAGCACTCCATTGTTTCTCTTTCCTTCGTGGATTTTGTCTTTATTTCTTCGTACAAAGGCCTTATCCCAATGCAATACCTGAAAAAAAACTTCCACCCTAAAATGAAATATGTAAGACAGATAATTGTTTATAAGCAATAGATATCCTAACCACATCATAAAGGCCGTTGGACTGTGCAACAGTCTCCCTGAGGACGAAGTGTAATTGGAAACTCAAAAGTTCAAGCAAAGATTTTGATCATTTACTTACATTTTAAAACTATTTATTAGTTAATCTGCTGCTTTTTCTTTTTTAATAACTGATCTCTTCTTATTGTATTTGTTATTACCTTCTGTCACTTCTTTCAAATGAACGCCATATTCTTTGGAAGCTTGAATTTCAAGTCAAAGGTCCCTATTGTGGGCTTGTATAGTATGAATAGGGTTCATCATCTGAACAAGAAGAAGAGGAAGACGAAAAAGAAAAAAAGGAGGAGGAGGAGAATGGTAGAGCTCCACACCGAAGCTCAAAATATAAGAAAAAACGTCAGAAAAAGAAGAAATTTTTTAGTGTGGCCTACAGACCGGAAGGTGGCGCAATTCAGGGGCTCATCACCGACGTAGTAACACCGACAATGTCCTATGAATAATAATAATAATAATAATAATAATAATAATAATAATAATAATAATAATAATAATAATCTCGCCAAAAGTCTTCAGATGCCATCCTTCTGAGGAGGAGCGGAGCTCCCCCCGGGACAATGGCATAAAGGCCGCGAGAGGTTTTGGGTTAAAATAGTGTTATCTTAAAACTAAATTGTTCCAATGTATTGAAAGATATTCAGAAAGTTAAATGAAGAAACAAAGACAGGATGGAAACGAAAGTATCTGTTACCCATTAATTATCAAATTCAAAACTTTAATTCACATGAATACACGTATGCAAAAATATATATATATATATATATATATATATATAACATAATTTATATATATATATATATATATATATATATATATATATATAAAAATTGTAACATAATTTATAGTTAAGTGTTAAGAGATAACAGTTTTCCACACCTTCCAAAACTAAAGTGCCTATCCATTTATATGCAGATTAATGCTACTGCTGCCAACCTCAAGAAAAAATAAACTTCAAGAAAAAAAAAACTTCAGGAAAAAATTCAAGAAAAAATTAAGAAAAAATAACTTAAAAAATAAACTTCAAGAAAAATAAACTTCAAGAAAAATAAACTTCAAGAAAAATAAACTTCAAGAAAAGTAAACTTCAAGAAAAGTAAACTTCAAGAAAAAACAAACACATTTTGATCATTCTCCACCGAAAAACTGTTAGGTAATATATTTTTTTGACCAGGACAAGGTGAAAGGTGGACAGCTAAAATTTACATGGAGCATAAGGACAGAGATGAATACATACTGTGACTGGTTCTCAAGATATTGTATTTTGACACTTTTACAACCATTTCTGACCTTACCATCAAAAGTCACTTTTCCTTATGCTCATCTTCTGTCACTCTCACAGTTACCTCTCCTTTCAGTACAGCCTGGATTGTAATCGAGTTTCAATACCCTTTATCGAAGTTCACCTGCATATTGGCCAGAACTTCATTTAGGCAACCCTTCACTTACGTCAAAGTCCTCAACCCACAGAAAACTAATTGCCATATCAGTGGTTTGAGACATTGTTCATTAAATGTCCCCATATAGGTGACAAACATTTACATCCCCCGGGGCGATGAAAAATCACTGGCTCTGAATCATGATCAGTTACTGCTGCAGTGTGGGGTCTTCGATGGGAGGTTGAAACCAACATTCTTTGGAAGTTTGAATTTCAAGTCAGTGGCCCCTTTGGTGTGCTTGTTCCATGTAAATAGGTTTCATCTACTAAAATAATAATAATCATAAATAATAGTAAAAATGCAAGCCTTACGACCAATCGAACACGAGCCATGATCTCTCACGATGACACTGCAAAAGCCGGGTAAAAAATAAACACACACAAACAGCAAAAATCCAGTTTAAAAAAACAGACCAAAAGCCAGGTTAAAAAAAAACAGGCCAAAAGCCAGGTTAGAAAAAAACAGGCCAAAAGCCAGGTTAAAAAAACACACAGCAGAAGCCAGGTAAAATAAAACAATGCAACAGCCAGGTTAAAAAAAAAAAAAAAAGCCAGGTTTAAAAAAGACTGAAAAATCAGATTAAAAAAAAGCACAGCAAAAGCCATGTAAAATAAAACACTGCAAAAGCCAGGTTAAAAAAAGACTGCAAAACACACAGAAAAAAACAGCAAAACCAGGTTTAAAACACACACACTGCATAAGCCAAGTTAAAAAACACACATTGCATAAGTCAGGTTAAAAAAACAAACTGCATAAGTCAGGTAAACAAAACACTGCAAAATCCAGATTAAAAAAGGCAAAAACCAGGTTAAGAAACAACAAAAGCCAAGTTTTAAAAAATAATACAGCAAAAGCCAGGTTAAAAAAAAACACAGCAAAATGCCAAGTAAAAGACACTGCAAAAACCAGGTTAAAAAACATAGCAAAAGCCAGGTAAAAAACACTGCAAAAGCCAGGTAAAAAATACTGCAAAAGCCAGGTAAAAAACACAGCAAAAGCCGGGTAAAAAACACTGCAAAAGCCGGGTTATAAAATACTGAAAAAGCCATGTTAAAAAAACACTGCAAAAGCCATGTTAAAAAAAAAACACAGCAAAAGCCAGGTAAAAAACGCTGCAAACGCCATGTAAAGAAAAAAACCAGCAAAAGCCAGGTAAAAATCACAATTAGACAAAAGAGGAAATGGGATGAGGAAACAATACGGACATCCAAAATCACATAAATAACTTTCAATACAAGATTTAACAAGAAAATTCCAAAGACTGGCAGCAGAAGTAAACAAGTAGAAAATGAGCCGAAGTTTCTTCGGCCCAGTCGAGTTTTCTGTACATCGTATAATAAAGGCCACCGAAAATACATCTATTTTTCGGTTGTCTCGGTATAACGCTGTATGACCCGCGGCCCATGAATCTTTAACCAAGGCCCGGTGGTGGCTTAATCTACAGTATATCGTTGCCAGAAGCACGATTATGGCTAACTTTAACCTCAAAATAAAAACTACTGAGGCTAGAGGGCTGCACTTTTGGTATGTTTGATGATTGGAGGGTGGATGATCAACATACCAATTTGCAGCCCTCTAGCCTCAGTAGTTTTTAAGATCTGAGAGCGGACAGGAAAAGTGCAGACGGACAGACAAAGCCGGCTCAATAGTTTTCTTTTACAGAAAACAAAAAAATATGGACAAGGGCAATTAACGAATGAATTTGCAAATATGAAAGAACACTGACAACAAAAATAAAATAGGCATTATTGGATGAGATACTAAGATACTCTAGAAATAATGTGTAAATTCGAACCTAAAAGACCCTATCCAGCAGAAAGAATAAAAAAAGGACCATAAAAATTCAACTACAAAAAAACATATTCTGTAGAGTGAACATAAAAACCACTTGGATTAATACTATAAGCACATTAAACAAACAACAGGGCAACATGCGGACAACAACAGGGCAATAAGCGGACAACAACAGGGCAATATGCGGACGACGACAGGGCAATATGCAGACAACAACAGAGCAATGTGCGGACAAAAACAGGGCAATGTGCAGACGACAACAGGGCAATATGCGGACAACAACAGAGCAATATGTGGACAACAACAGGGAAATTTGCGGACAACAACAGGGCAATATGCAGACAACAACAGGGCAATATGCGGACAACAACAGGGCAACATACGGACAACAACAGGGCAACAGGCGGACAACAACAGGGCAATATGCAGACAACAACAGGGCAATATGCAGACAACAACAGGGCAATATGCAGACAACAACAGGGCAATATGCGGACAACAACAGAGCAATATGTGGACAACAACAGGGAAATTTGCGGACAACAACAGGGCAATATGCAGACAACAACAGGGCAATATGCGGACAACAACAGGGCAACATACGGACAACAACAGGGCAACAGGCGGACAACAACAGAGCAATATGTGGACAACAACAGGGAAATTTGCGGACAACAACAGGGCAATATGCAGACAACAACAGGGCAATATGCGGACAACAACAGGGCAACATACGGACAACAACAGGGCAACATACGGACAACAACAGAGCAATATGTGGACAACAACAGGGAAATTTGCGGACAACAACAGGGCAATATGCAGACAACAACAGGGCAATATGCGGACAACAACAGGGCAACATACGGACAACAACAGGGCAACAGGCGGACAACAACAGGGCAATATGCGGACTTGGAGTTAGATAGAATTAAAAGTATTAGGAATCCTTCCTAAGGAAGAATTTGTACTAAACAATAAATACCCGTTGTCAGGACTAAACAGGTAGAGATATCAGCTTGTAAATGAAAAAAAAAAATAAACACCTGAGCAAAAGAAAACAAGAGCGAGGGTAAACATGAGTAAAAGAAAACAAGAGCGAGAGTAAACACGAGCGAAAGAAAACAAGAGCCAAAGAAAGAAAAAACGAAACAAAAGATAAAGAAAACAAGAGCGAGAGTAAACACGAGCGAAAGAAGACAAGAGCCAAAGAAAACAAAAACGAAACAAAAGATAAAGAAAACAAGAGCGACCAATAACAAGGGAGAGAGTAAACAGAAGCGAAAGAAAACAAGCGAAAAGGAAAACAAGAGCAAAAGAAAACAAGAACAACAGAAAACAAAGAGCAAAAGAAAACAAGAACAACAGAAAACAATAGCAAAGAGAGCAAGAGGAAAGGCAACCACGAGCAAAAGAAGACAAGAGCGAGAGTAAACAACAGCAAAAGAAAACAAGAGCAAAAGAAGACAAGAGCGACAGAAAAAAAGAGCGAAACAAAAGATAAAGAGAACAAGAGCGACCAAAAAACAAGAGCGAAAGAAAAACATGACCTACCCACACTGTAAAAAAAAAAAATAAATAAATAAAATCCCGAAATATAAAAAAAACAAAGCGAATGCAACAGAAATCGTTATTATTACTAAACTTCCCTTCGAATGAAAAGCTCTCTCTCTCTCTCTCTCTCTCTCTCTCTCTCTCTCTTCTCTCTCTCTCTCTCTCTCTCTCTCTCTCTCTCTCTCTCTCTCTCTCTCTCTGCCCAAAACAGCAACGACCAAAAACCCCTTTGGATGAATATCCCTAAATCTGGAAAACACAGCAATATTGGTTCCTGGGAGGCTGGAATTTATGAAACGCGATTTCAATGGACATCCCCGGGCGAATTTTTACGTTCATAAAGCTACAATGGGGGAAAAAAATTCACCCCACGCCCACCTCACACCCCTACAACCCCACAGAACCCAAACCCACCCCCAAGGTATGATCATTCTTGGCATAGCACAAAAAAGTTCAAGCGAAGATGCAATGCATTACTGTCCTAACACAACCCTCCTTGATAAGTTTAATCATTTACTTACATTTTTATCTATTCGTCTGTCACTTCATTCATTTATTTACATTTTTATCCATTCATTGCCTAATTTGTTAATTCATCTTTCTTTTCTAATAACTGATCTCTTCTTTCCACATTTCCTATTACCTTCTGTAACTTCTTTCAAATGAACACCATATTCTTTGGAAGCTTGAATTTCAAGACAGTGGCCCTGTGGGCTTGTTCCATATGAATAGGGTTCATGTTCTGAATAATAATAATAATAATAATAATAATAATAATAATAATAATAATAATAATAATAATAATAATAATAATAATAATAATAATAATAATCATATGTAGTTGGAGGAAAGAAAAGAATTATTTTTTTTATATTGTTCTATGGCATGGTAAACTAACAGCCAGGACATCTGAAGATAGTTTAAAGATGGTATATTCCATAATTCTGACTATTTTTTTAAGTAGTATTTTGTTATTTGTTATCAAGTGCAGAGAACTGAATGAAGATTATCTTCCGAATATTACCTACTAAGAAACGGGAAACTATAAGAGATAACAGACGTACTCTGTTCCTATGCTGAAGAAAGAACAGCAGTCCATTATTCCTTTTACAATCAAAGGAAAATCTAAAACTGCAATTCACGGAGAAAAATGACCCAAGTTAAGTAAAAAATACAATATACAAAAAAAATTACACAATATGATATCATAATATGCTGTCATTCCTAAATCATATATAGACAGACAGTAGTTTCCAATACAAATGTTTTGTCAGCTGCTGATACAGGATGATGGACTTTTAACTAGAAATGGAAGACATCTCTTCAAAACTTTGACTTTGTGACAGACGAAGAATAATGCTAGGTAACTCAATTTTCTCTCTCTCTCTCTCTCTCTCTCTCTCTCTCTCTCTCTCTCTCTCTCTCTCTCAGTAGGACACTCAATCTGCAGAGTGCTGAATTACAAAGGTGTCAAAGTCTTATATTCAAAAGTACTGATACACAAATACAGTGTGCATATGTATGTATGTATGTATGTATGTATGTATGTATGTATGTATATATATATATATATATATATATATATATATATATATATATATATATATATATATATATATATATATATATATAATATATATTATACATAAAATAAAGTTTATATATATACACATTTATTGATGTATATATAAATGAACCACATTACTATCACATATACGAATGACGGTCTGAAGCTCATCGGCCAACAAAGGGCTTTGATGTATATATATATATATATATAAATATATATATATATATATATATATATATATATATATATACATATATATATATATATATTTTGATGTATGAATGCATGATGTTGGAGAGAGAGAGAGAGTCTTGACTATTAGTTTCATTTTGTCTCAAAACAACAAAAGAGAAACCTCAGAGTCCAATATAAGTTAAGCAAGTTTTGGTTACCGAGTTTTGTATTTGTAGCCGAAGTGGGCCAAGTTTATGTAAATTTTACTATTTTGTGTTTCGAGGTGTTGGGCCTGGGACTGAATTCCCAAGTTGGGAGTGTATGTGTGTGTGTGTATTATATAATATATATAATACATATGTATATTATATAATATATCAATATATATACATATATATATATACTATATTCATTTATATATCTATATATATTATATATATGTATATTAAATATATACGTACTGAAAATCCAAAGCATATCACAATATATAAAAAAATATAGAAAACCCTTGTGAAATACAAACCCCTTCAAAAAATAAAAAACATGAGTTATACTTCACAAACAATAAACTATCTGAATTGTATAAAGTCTCGCATCACGTACATCGCAGATATACAAGCAAAACTTATTTTTTTTATTTTGTCCAAAGTTTCGTTACGTGTGCAGAACTTTATCCAAACAGCCTGACCTTGACCTATAATACCAAGGTCACCGCAAAGTCTAATTAATGGGTGTTTGGTAATTGATCAATGTTTTCCCCCACAATATTTCCAGCTCAGTACGACATCCAGATTAAAAGATGAAATCATCTCAATTTCCCAAAGCAAGAATATTCTAAAACGAAGAGCAAGGAAATTCTCAGTTCCAGAGGTCCTTTATTCCTCACACCGCTGGGCTGTGGAACAGTTTCCCTCAGGATGTTCGACTGGAACCTCAAAGGTCCAGGCGAAGATGCAACGCACTGCTACCGTAAAACAATTCTCCTAATATTTTCATAAATTACATTTTTATTTATTTAACTATTAATTCAATTTTTTTTCTTTCTTTTTTAATATCAGATCTCATTTTTTTTTGTGTTACCAATTAACTTCTGTTGCTTCTTTCAAAATGAACACCGTAATAATCTTTGGAGGCTCGAATTTCAAGTCAGTGGCCCCACTGGGGGTTTGTTCCATATGAATAGGGCTCACTTCCTGAATAATAATAATAATAATAATATTAATAATAATAATATTTGGAAGCTTGAATTTCAAGTCAGTGGCACCTGTGGGCTTGTTCCATAAGAAATAAGGCTTATCGTCTGAATAATAATAATAATAATAATAATAATAATAATAATAATAATAATAATAATAATAATAATAATAATAATACGTGTGAAATATATTCTATCTCGTAATAGCACACACAACCTTCCTGCATAACTAAACAATAACTCAAAACATGAACGAGAAAAATAACCCTAAGACTATGTTAAAATTTAAAAGGCTCCCTGGCGACACCAGCTAGAAACAAAAACAAAAACAAAAACAAAACACGCACACAAACACACAAAGGCATCTTTAAAAAAATGTAAGTTAGCGACTAAATCCTTATAATTTGGGAAGTAAAGGAGTTGAAAAGGCGAGAGATAACATTAGACTAGATCCATAAGCCATTTTTGAGACACGGGATATATACAACATTATCATCACAATACATTCTTGTGCAAATCTCATCTTCATCTCGGCGTCTCCGATTCCCTGAGTGGGACGACGATTTCGGCTTGCTTCTCGACGGCATTTTCGAATTCAAATAACCATTTCTAGCATGAATTGCTTTTGGGATATCATCTAGATACACTCTAGGATTTGGTAATGAACGAAGCGGGCTCGTAACGCAAGCCGGAACGAAGATAATGTGAATACTTCAGCTCAGATCAAATCGAAGTCAGCGCCACAACGGCGATAATCGGACGCCGCTCCTCGTGGTGGGCGAAGCCAGCTGATGAATTGGGTTCGTATTCGAGGTGACGCGCAACAGCATTAAGCTTGCATTCAATTTTCGTCAAAGTCCTTCAAATCTGCAAAAGGGTCTCTCTCTTGTTCTTCCCGCAGTAGGCAACCAACCCCCCCTTCCCTTCCCCATCTCCAACCCCATACCTCTACCCCAACACCCAACTCAACACCTACCAACACCACCCAACAAACCCCCCAAAATTCAACTCCACCCCTTTCCTCGACGACTTCCACTCCCTTACACACCCTTTAACACCCTCCCCCCTCCGCACCTTCAGCCTCCCTTCAACACCATCATTCCCCTTAGTTTTTGTCACGGGGGAAGGGGGAGTTGCCTCCCCCCCCGCCCTTGGGAGAGGGAAGGAGTTAGAATACCGTATTAAACGGAACATAACGAGATTAGCTAAACTTGGAAGAGAGCTTTGAGCACTCCTCCTCCTCCTCCTCCTCCTCCTCCTCCTCCTCCTCCTCCTCCTCCTCCTCCTCCTCCTCCTCCTTCTTCTTCTTCTTCTTCATTATCCCGTGTGACCTTATTTCCCGCTAGCGCGCATCACAACGGTGATGAAAACTGCATGCCGTCTCGCACAAGAAGCTTAAAGAGCAGTTTTGATAAATAATAATAATAATAATAATAATAATAATAATAATAATAATAATAATAATAATAATACCCTGTATTTCAGCGCAGGGCCATATGTAGGGAATATTCAACAAAGAGACAACTTAGATACACGAGATAAAAAGATGAAAATAGCAATAGGCTATCCCAAACAGTTGATGATAATAATAGTAATGACGGTATTCGTAACAACAGTAATGACAATAATAATACTGAAACGATAGTAATAATAAAAATGATGATGATAATGATAAACACAGTAGCATACAATTAGTTTTCAGCTAGAGACATTAGGTAGATGGAGAATTTGGGTCTAGAATGCTAATAATGAAAAGGGAAAAAGACTTCAATAATAATAATAATAATAGTTTACGGATACACGCTGAACTGAATTGAATTGAACTGAATAAAGAATTTAGGCCAAAGGCCAAGCACTGAGACCTATGAGGTCATTCAGCGCTGAAACAGATTTTGACAGTAAAAGGTTTAAAAGGTGTAACAGGAGGAAAACCTCGCAGTTGCACTATGAATCAATTGTTAGGAGAGGGTGGAAAGTAAGATGCAAGAAAGAGAATATGAAAGGAAGTACAATCAAAGAAAGAGAGGGGTTGCAGCTAGGGGCACTGTCCCCGTATGAACACGCTGGACTGCCTCGTGCCAGTGATGTACATAAATGTCTGAATAAATTCATTGGCTTCAAAATACAATGCTTTCTTTATATAACACAATTGCATAAAAATCTATTTTAAATTACAGATTTAGTTAAAACAAATAACAAAAATGTATTTAAAAAATGTGTTCTACAAGTATAGACACTTACTTAGTTATAACAATTACAAATATATCGAAAGCGCGAAAAATAGCTCAGTAAAAGCCTTGCAAAAACTGATTGTTTTGCGATGTTTTTCAAACATCTGTAACACCGTGTTACATCTTCAACGTTATACTTCAATTCTCATGAAACAACAAACACCCAGCCAACTGGAAATAATAATAATCTGCTCTTAATATCATAGAGAATGCCTTGCTCACAAAATAATAATAATAATAATAATAATAATAATAATAATAATAATAATAATAATAATAATAATAATAATAATAATAATAATAATTGGGAGAAAAACTCTCTATCACGAGAGTTCATAAATATTCTAAAGGGTCCACAATTATGTTATTGTGGACCCTTTAGAATATAATAATAATAATAATAATAATAATAATAATAATAATAATAATAATAATAATAATAATAATAATTTAAAAAAATACTCATAGCAGTATGAGTCTTGACATGGAGAAACAAATCAACAGTTATGTATTATGCACATAATAAGACAGATCTGTACAGAAAGCTTTCAGGAAACATTCCTTTTTTCAATCGAACAGTTTCCCGAAAGCTTTCTGTACAGATTTATCTTTAAATGCATGTACCTATACATAACTGTGGATTTGTTTCTCCAATAATAATAATAATAATAATAATAATAATAATAATAATAATAATAATAATAATAATAATAATAATATTATTATTATTATTATTATTATTATTATTATTATTATTATTATTATTATTATTATTATTATTATTTTTGAAGGTGATGGCATTGTTCTTTTTATCAAGACTCTGAATCTGTCTATGCTTCTTTTTCTCTTCAGGCAAGTTTCTCGGGAATAAGTAAAAATTATTCAAGTTTCTTTCCATTTATTCATTCTAGCCGACGGACCGTTTCCTCGCTCATCGGCGACGTCCTATTATTATTATTATTATTATTATTATTATTATTATTATTATTATTATTATTATTATAAAACCTCACATTATTCCAATCATTATTTCTTAAAATACAATTCTACACATTAAAGCGGTCATAAAATCATTGAGATGTCAAGAAATCTAAACCCAGGGGAAAGCAGAATACACACACATTAAATAAATAAACCTTCACACTCATTTTACCCAGCTTGTCCATGTGAAACGTAGTCCGCATCACTGCTTAACAAGCCGTTCCAGGAAACAGGGAGCGCTTTCGCGCGAGCCGCGAGGAGCCTACTTCATGAACCCGGCCGACCGTCCCGAACGGAGTCTATATAACATCATCATCTTTATCCTTCAAGCCTTGGACGTGTTTTGTACAGGTTCCGCCCATCACCACCAACAGCCGAGTTAATTAACAACGAATGTACGGATCTTCAACGTCCGACAAGCCCCCGAGGGCCTACAACAGCAGCACTGGATAGGAATTCGTTACAAAGGCAGCAAATCTAGTGGAGTTTAATAACGCCGTTGCAGGTTTCAGATTAAGTGACCTTTCCTGACGAGGGAAGTTCGTCTCTCCAGTCCTCCTCCTCCTCCCTCCTCCTCCTCCAGTGGGCTGGCCCTTGTGCTAGGCAACCTATAGACTCCCTCGTCTGAACCTCACAACGAACACAACATTCATGAAATTATTCTCATTATATGTAATAA
>NC_089784.1:33900569-33920569 GCF_040412425.1 Macrobrachium rosenbergii
TCTCTCTCTCTCTCTCTCTCTCTCTCTCTCTCTCTCTCTCTCTCATTTGCTGAACTAGTCTTGAATATTTAGAATTAATAATACTACTGATTATTGTAATTCTCTCTCTCTCTCTCTCTCTCTCTCTCTCTCTCTCTCTCTCTCTCTCTCTAAGGTATTACTATGGCATGGGCATGTGTATTTCTGTTTCTGTCTTGCTGGGGCTCAAATAGTTGGGCGTGCCTGTAGTGAATACCTTCAATCCCGTTTCACGTACTGTACTTATAATACGTAAGAAAAGAAAATAGAAATGTTAGAAATAAACCACTGGTTGTTTAGTCTGCAATGTGATTAGCAAGTAGGTTTTTTATAATAATTTACCAGTCATTAGCAATGCTGTGCTCAAATTCCACATTATTATTATTATTATTATTATTATTATTATTATTATTATTATTATTATTATTATTATTATTATTATTATTCAGAGGATGAACCATATTCATACGGAACAAGCCCACAAAATAGGCCACTGACTTGAAATTCAACCTTCCAAAGAACATACCGTTCACTCGAAAGAAGTTACAGCAGGTAATGAATATAGAGAATTTAGGCCACAGGCCAAGCGCCGGGACCTATGGGGTCATTCAGCACTGAAACGGAAATTGAGAGTAGGAAGGTTTGAAAGGTGTAACAGGAGGAAAACCTCGCAGTTGCACTAAGAAGCAATTGTCAGGAGAGGGTGGAAAATAGATGGAAGAAAGAGAATACGAAAGGAGGTCTAGTAAAAGGAACGAAAGGGGTTGCAGCTAGGGGCCGAAGAGACTCTGCAAAGAACCCTCAGTGATGCCTACAGTGCACTGCGCGAGGTGCTCAGACGGCACTACACCGCTACGGGGTCCCTATTCATATGGAAAGCCTACAGGGGCCACTGACTTGAAATTCAAGCTTCCAAAGAATTTGGCGTTCATGCGAAATAAGTTACAGCAGGTAACGGAAAATACAGAAAGAGGAGATCAGTCATTTGGAAAAACAGATAAATTAACAGATGCAGACAAACACTAAAATAAGGTTCCTTCGTATTATTTTGGGATGAAACTTGTTTATGTTCCTTTGCAAGGCATCGTTCATCAAGATTCTGGAATCATATATAGCTGACATAGTCTATACCAGTGGTTCTTAATCATAGGTGCTCGCACCCCCTGGTTTCTAAGGGGTGCGACGTTGCCTATGAATAATTAAAGCAAAATATATTTTTATATACCCATGTTATTTTTTTCTGCAAAAATAAAATAAAATAAAATAAATTAATATTATTATTATTCATTTTTTTTTTTGCTACAGCAGTGCTCTGAGCTATAGATAAACCTACACCTAATTTCCTAATACCCATCATATCAACTTTGTATTTTAGCCCCCTTTTTTTTATTTCAGCAATTCAGGGGTTGCGAGAACTGACTGCTGATTTGAAAGGGGTGCATACTTTGAAAAAGGTTAAGAACTACTGGTCTAGACTCTGGAAGTTGTAGTTACTGAAACAAATGTTGGCAATGAAATAGAGTTTTTGGTCAATCTGGAAAATCCTTCCCTCGATCTAGATTTTTGTGTGTGTGTGTGTGTGTAAATAAGAATCAAAATATGATAAGACTCTTATTTGTAAAATCATGTTGCTAAATATTAATTCATCCTTAAAAAACAGGTTTATCTCAACTAAGATAATTTTCTTTGTCAATATGACATTATTGTTAGACATTTTATCTGTTAAATCGTATTATCCTTGAAAAACAGACAGATAACTTTAAGCAGAATTCAACTGGTGACGCTGACTCTTTAAAATAACATTTTGCAAGAATTGCTCTTCTTACCGAAAACAACAGGAAAATATGATTAAACATTGTATCTGTCAAATCGTGTTATCCTTGAAAAACAAACACAAAAATTTACATAGAATTCAACTGGTGATGTTGACTCTTAAAAATAACATTTTGCAAGAGAATTGCTCTTCTTACCAAAAAACAAAAAACAAGAAAATATTATTGGACATTTTATCTGTTAAATCGTACTATCCTTGAAAAACACACAGAAAAACTTTACACAGAATTCAATTGGTGACGCTGACTCTTTAAAATAACATTTTGCGAGAGAATTGCTCTTCTTACCAAAAAATAAAAAGACAGAAAAATATGATTAAACATTTTATCTGTTGAATCGTGTTATCCTTGAAAAACAGACAGATAACTTTACATGGAATACAACTGGTGATGCTGACTCTTTAAAATAACATTTTGCAAGAGAATTGTTTTTCTTTCAAAAAAAAATGATTAGACATTTTATCTGTTAAGTCGTATTTTCCTTGAAAAACAGACAGATAACTTTACATGGAATACAACCGGTGATGGTGATTCTTTAAAATAGCATTTGCAAGAAAACTGCTCTTCTTAACCAAAAAAAAAAACAAAAAACAGGAAAATATGATTAGACATTTTATCTATTAAATCGTATTATCCTTGAAAAACAGACAGATAACTTTAAGCAGAATTCAACTGGTGATGTTGACTCTTTAAAATAACATTTTGCGAGAAATGCTTTTCTTTAAAAAAAAAAAAACATAAAAATACGATTAGGCATTTTATCTGTTAAATCGTATTATCCTTGAAAAACAGACAGATAACTTTATATAGAATACAACTGGTGATGTTGATTCTTTAAAATAACATTTTACAAGAGAACTGCTCTTCTTACAAAAAAAAAAAAAGGAAAATATGATTAAACATTTTATCTGTTAAATCGTATTATCCTTGTAAAACATGCAGATAACTTTACATGGAATACAACTGGTGATGTTGATTCTTTAAAACAACGTTTTGCAAGAGAATTGCTCTTCTTACCAAAGAAAAAAAAAACAGGAAAATATGATTAAACAGTTGATTTGTTAACTCGTATTATCCTTGTAAAACATGCAGATAACTTTAAACAGAATTCAACTGGTGATGCTGACTCTTTAAAATAGCATTTTGCAAGAGAATTGCTCTTCTTACCAAAAAAAAAAAAAAAACAAGAAAGCATAATTAAACATTTTATCTGTTAAATCGTATTATCCTTGGAAAAACAGAATTCAACTGGTGATGCTGACTCTTGGAAACAACATTTTGCGAGAGAATTGCTCTTCTTATAAAAAAAAAAAGGATTATACACTGAAATCAAGAACTGCAATGAAAGGCCCTCCTCATGAAGACAGCGTTTATCCTGAAAACAACGAAATAACCACCCAGTTAACTTAACTTTAATCTACAACTACTCCTCTTCTTTATTTCCCTTCCCGCCAGACGAGAGGCGAGGCCCTTCCCTTCCCTTCCCTTCCTAGTCCTCTTCTCCAGTTTTCCCCTCCCTCTTTCTCCTCTTCCAAAAGAGGGCAATGGCTGGGTGGGAGGGAGGGAGGGAGGGGGGGTGGGAGGGGAGGGCGAGCTATTCGAGTCACGTTGCTTATTTTCAGTTATTTGCCGCGTATAGCCGTAGATCTGCTCCAATGTGACACTTTAAGCCTCTCTTCCCTACCGACCCCCGAAACCCACTGGCATCAATCCGTCCGGGCAGTCACCCCCGATCTCAGTACTCTTCAACTCTTGTGGTAGAGCTTCGGACACCAACCAACACGGCCGAGGGCTCCTCGAGGGGTGGTGGGGGGAGGGGTAGGAAATCCTCGATAGGCATTTGTTTCCTTCCGTTTATGCCGTCGTGTTCCTCCACTTTACGCGGGGCTTCTCGTCAACCCAGGGGAGCGAAAGAATCACGGGATTGAACCCCGGGTTTAATCTTACTCGGGGCCAGTCATTTTTGCCGAATACGGAGCGGCGAAAACATTGTCTAGGGAGTTTTAAATTTTTATCTTAATTACTGCCCACGCGCTCTCGCGAGAGAGAGAGAGAGGGGGGGGAGAGTGTGGGAGAGAGGACTGAAGGGTGGGGGGGGGCGTGAACGAAGCAAAAAGGCTCACGTGAGCGCTGCCGTCCGAACGAAAATGGGAATGCCGCGGCCCGTCGACTTCAATTCCACATTCCCTTCGACTTGACGAGAGAAAACGGGGCTCTTATCGCACTGCCCGAATTTTTCCTGATCATTTAGTGAACGGTGAAAATACAGAAAAATCACAATAAACACATTAAATCTTTCTTATCGTTGGAGGACTCGTACAAATACGTTTCCGAAGACTTGGGAGAAGTTGAGCCTTTTTTCTAGATGGAAGGGGGTTGGCCTTGGAAGGGGGAAGGGAGAGGAGAGGAGAGGAGAGGAGAGAGAGAGAGAGAGAGAGAGAGAGAGAGAGAGAGAGAGAGAGAGAAAGAGAGAGATTTTTTCTAGGAGGAGGGAGGCCTTAGAAGAGAGAGAGAGAGAGAGAGAGAGAGAGAGAGAGAGAGAGAGAGAGAGAGAGAGAGAGAGAGAGAGAGCTTATTTCTAGGAGGAGGGAGGCCTTGGAAGGAGAGAGAGAGAGAGAGAGAGAGAGAGAGATGAGATTAAGTAAGGGGGGGGGAATAGGAGGGAAGAATGAAGGGTGGAGGGAGTTGGCCCTAGAAAGTACCAGGAGAGAGAGAGAGAGAGAGAGAGAGAGAGGATATACTCCAGATCTCTAACACCAAAAGGCTGAAAACCAGTTGGAATGAAGAGACGTGGACTCTTTCGAACCGAGCTGAGGGGGATAGGATTTTTTTTTTTTTTAGGTTTTTTTAGTCTTTTTTAAGTTTTTTCCATGAGCAATTTTACCCCGTGGTTTATGCCATCATACATTAAGGTCATTCCCGATAAAGTGCCTGTAGTAGAGTCTCTCTCTCTCTCTCTCTCTCTCTCTCTCTCTCTCTCTCTCTCTCTCTCTCTGCGCTAATATTGTAATGATTAATGTAATCGTCTCGCTCTCTCTCTATGCATTAATACTATAATGACCAATATAAGAGCTCTCTCTCTCTCTCTCTCTCTCTCTCTCTCTCTCTCTCTCTCTCTCTCTCTCTCTCTACATTAATACTATAATGACTAATATAAAAGATGCGCCTCTCTCTCTCTCTCTCTCTCTCTCTCTCTCTCCCCATTAATACAATGATAACTAATATAAAAGATGTCTCTCTCTCTCTCTCTCTCTCTCTCTCTCTCTCTCTCTCTCTCTCTCTCTCTCTCTCTATAATATATATATATATATATATATATAATATATATATATATATAATATATAATACTAATATAAAAGATGTCTCTGTCTCTCTCTCTCTCTCTCTCTCTCTCTCTCTCTCTCTCTCTCTCTCTACTAATACTATAATGACTAATATAAAAGATCTCTCTCTCTAAAAGATCTCTCTCTCTCTCTCTCTCTCTCTCTCTCTCTCTCTCTCACACACAAACACAACTCTCGCCGTGTCGTCGAATTTACTCTCATGATCTCCATCGTTTCCGACTTCACGGAGAGGAGGAAAGCCTATTTTGCATATTTATTGAGGGGAGAGGGAAGGAGGGGGAGGGAGGGAGAGAAGGGGAAGGTGGGTCTTTTTCACTCTTAATTAATCTGGCAAATCGTTAAAATCATATTTATATCTCTCATCATAACTCGAAAATCACCAATCGAGGAAGATTACGATAAACAATTACCAAACTCATTGCTAGTCTCCTCCACGTTTCCCCCCTCCCTTAACCCTCTCCTCCTCCTCCTCGTAATACGTAACGATAAACAAAACGATGCGCGTTTTAATTATACCAAAATGTAGAACAACCCGTTCATTCGTCCTCGTATGTATGTTAATATGGCCATTTCATTAATTCTTAATCTCTTCATTAAAAAGTGTGGGGAGTGATCGTTCCCGGAATGTATCACTCCGGCTTCACTGTGCCGTCGTCACACGCCGCTCGCGAGCGCTCGGGAGAGAGGGTTAATAAAATCGTGACTGAATTTGGGGGAAAGACTGGCGTCGTAAATCGAGGTAATGAATTAGCTGGCCCTCATAACAATAATAATAACAACTCATAATAATAATTAATAATGTCTGTTACAGCGATCACGGCCGTTGAGGAATGACGCTCGCTTTATTGGCCTGGACGCTTGCAGCTGATGTTGCAGAGCGTTGTCGAATGGCTTAATAATAATAATAATAATAAATAATAATAATAATAATAATAATAATAATAATAATAATAATCAAACATGGAAAGAGAAACCCAAAAGATTCCTGTGTATAACTTGTTTACTTGTAAATATTTACATATTACTTGAATCTCGAGTACTTTCAGGTCCTAACTGTGACCATTTTTCAAGAGATGTGAAGGTGGTCAGGCTGGTTCAAGGCCCAGCAATCTTCTGTAAACAAGTTATACACAGGAATCTTGTGGGTTTCTCTTTCAATAATAATAATAATAATAAAATTTGTCAACAACAAGCTGTCAACGGGTCCTTTGAATCATCAAAATATAAACAATGAATAAAATAAGGGGGTTAAGACCAAATAAACAATAATAATAATATTAGTAAACAATAATGTCCTCAAAATTAAGTCACTGCTTCGCTGCAGACTCAGTAACAGACAATATGACATAACCGAGTAAACAATCCTTCGAAGTTTCTTCAGCGCAATCGAGTTTTCTGTACAACGCATAATCAAGGCCACCAAAAACAGATCTATCTTTCGGTGGTCTCGGTATAATGCTGTATGAGCAGCGGCCCATGAATCTTTAACCACGGCCAGGTGGTGGCCTATCCTATATCGTTGCCAGATGCACGATTGTGGGTAACTTTAACCTTAAACAAAATAAAAACCACTGAGGCTAGAGGGCTGCAATTTGGTATGTTTGATGATTGGAGGGTGGATGATCAACATACCAATTTGCAGCCCTCTAGCATCAGTAGTTTTTAAGATCTGAGGGCGGACAGAAAAGTGTGGACGGACAGACAAAGCCTCCTCAATAGCTTCTTTCACAGAAAAACTAAAACTTCTTGGTGCAGAATGAGTTCTATCTAATCCTAACCTGCATTTAAAGCATCATACATATGTTGGCCTCAGATCGAAAGCATACTATTTGATCTTTCCTTACATACTCATATAATATATATATATATATATATATATATATATATATATATATATATATATATATATATATATATATATATATATATATATATATATAAAAGTCCTTCAAAAGAAGGCATCGTGCTTATATAATAAAGCACGTATATATATATATATATATATATATATATATATATATATATATATATATATATATATATATATATATATAATATATATATACACATTCACCTTCACATGGCATGCAAAGGGAAGATTACAGAATTAAATTTCAAGAACATATTTTTAAATAAAAACTGTAAAATTCAGCGTTTGTTCTTAAATCATTGAAACAATGTCCGTATGTGTTCGTAATGACTCAAAATAATGCTATATTAATTGATTATGTCAAACGCCACATCGTTTGAATAAATAGCCGCTTAGCGAACGTAACATGAAACAAGTAAAAAATGCGCGATCGAGTTTTCTGTACAACGTATAATGCTGTATGACGCTCTCAGCCACGGCCCATGAACCTCTCAGCCGGCCGTGGTGGCCTGTGTTGTTCCGTTGCCGCGTCTTAACCTTAAATAAATCTTGACGATTTTAATAAGAGTGAACCAGTTACTCGGATTCTCTCTCTCTCTCTCTCTCTCTCTCTCTCTCTCTCTCTCTCTCTCTCTCTCTCTCTCAAACAGATAAAAACAAATGTTTATCATATTAATATGAATAAACCAAATATTCGAAATTTCTCTCTCTCTCTCTCTCTCTCTCTCTCTCTCTTTACGGCCTCCACCAAGGGCCTCTCGAAACTAAGAAAGGAAAACAAAGAGAGAGAGAGAGAGAGAGAGAGAGAGAGAGAGAGAGAGAGAGAGAGAGAGATAAGCAAAGTCAAAGAAAATCCTGGAGAGCTCGTGAAGGGCTTAAGCCAATGTCGTCCCCCCCACCCGCCTTCAAGGTTTAGGGGAAGGAGTGATCCTTAAAACTACATAACAAAGAATAAGAAAAAATACAAAAAAATTACGTTAAATCCCGCAAGTACGACAGACGAACAAACACAGCACAAATAGGGGGTAGGGGATAGAAGAGAGGGGGATATAGGGGGGATGAATTTGGGAGACGTTTCCCCCCCTCACCATCACAATACGAAGACTGTGTGAACCCTTGAGAGGCAGTTAATAAGATCACGAATACAAGCAGACGGGAGGGGAGGAAGGGGAGGGGAGAGAAGGGAGGGGAAACGGAAAGGAAAGGCAGGGAGGGGGATTGGATGGATGGCAAATCGGGGATGGAAGGGGGGAGGAAGGGAGATGAAACTCGAATAGGGAATCGTTGGTAGAAAGAGTTTCAAAGATTCAAATGCCGCCATTACGACACACGGTGCGGCCGAGGCTGGCAATGAGAACGGGGAGGGTGAGGGGGAGGGGGATGTGGGGGATAGGTGGGGGAAGTGGGCTGGATGAGGGTGGGGAGATGGGAAAGACAACTTTACTATTACGACTACACCCCAGAAGAAACAAAAATTCTCTCTCTCTCTCTCTCTCTCTCTCTCTCTCTCTCTCTCTCTCTCTCTCTCTCTCTCATACGTACTTTGCGGTAAAAGAATATGATCTATTTAGTCACCTATAACCGCCGAACAAGCGAAGATTTTCAAACAAAAAAAAAAGATACAGAACAGCCAACGACCAGGTCAATCATATTTAGAATAATAAGGCACACATTACACTCAAGTATTCAAATGATATACAGTACGATACTTTCTAATGTCCCTTAGAAATCTTTAGAATACAAAGACAAAACCAAACTCACTCAGGTTCCAAACGCAATAAGGGCTTACATGGATACATGAATACATGCATACATACACACGTACATACAGAGTAAAATCATTATAATTATATGGCTTACATTCATACATACATACATACATACATACATACATACATACAGAGTACAATTATTATTATCATTATAATATGGTCTTACATACAAACATACATACATTCATTGTACAATTATCACCATCATTATTATAACATATGCGCCTACATACATACATACATACATACATAGTGTCAAAAGTTAATTTTTGTGTACATAAATGTGCATAGTTAACCACAAAAGTACTTATGGTAAGAAATTTGGGAAATTTTTTTTACAAAATCGAATATTGATAAACTTCTGCTTGCTATCACCTTCAATGCAAAAATGCGTAAGAATTCAATCTTCAAATTTCCATTAAAATAAAAATAATTTTTCAGAGCTAGTCAAATGCTACTTGTTACGTTACTTTTTGTATCAACTTCAAATTGCTTTTGTGCAAGACTTTTTAAAAAGATGCTCCCCCCAAAAAAATGAAGTTTTTCTGTTAAACACCTTTTAAAATTGTACTTGAAATGAAATCTTTATGAAATTGCATGTCTTAAATCTCTAAAAAATAAAATGACATGTTGTACAATGCATGAATTCTCTGTCAATCATTCTACAACTTCAAATTAAAAGCAGGGATCTTGTATCTATTCCTCATTCTCACTGCAAAATAACAACAATAATATTCAGACGAAGATCAGAGCCTCTTGCAACGCCAAAGAAATGTGATCAAATAAAATTACCTTGTTCTCCTCAATGTAACAAGTCAGAAATGATGGTTGGCAGCTACCTGGCAGTTCATCACAAAAAAAAGTTCAATTTAAAATGAAATTCACCTTTTTTATGTCAATTACGTTCAAGATAATATGATAGACGATACACCTATGTACAACCTAATGATGGTCATTCATTTACGAATACTGATGAATAAACAATTATATGTATAACTAAAGTATGTGTACTATGTGACAACACGTGTTTACATCAATTTGTCAGGTGCTAATGAGCGGTTACCCATCCAAGAATTTATCGCACTCAACGACGCCGATCTTTGGAAGATCTGTGGTACTAGCGTGTGATGCCTGCTCAGTGTGAATATAGTTAAACATACATTACTCTCTCTCTCTCTCTCTCTCTCTCTCTCTCTCTCTCTCTCTCTCTCTCTCTCTCTCTCAGAGAAACATTTTAACGATCAAAGGATTCAGGAATTTGTTCATTTCATGTCTTACCGAGTTGAAAACATGTCATATAACCCTCTCTCTCTCTCTCTCTCTCTCTCTCTCTCTCTCTCTCTCTCTCTCTCTCTCTCTCTCTCTCTAACACAAACAGACACGCGCGTGCACGCAAACAGGTCAAATTTTCTACTTTTAATAAAAAAAATTTTAATAGCATCATTGTTAGACAAAGAGAGAGAGAGAGAGGAGAGAGAGAGAGAGAGAGAGAGAGAGAGAGAGAGAGAGAGAGAAGGGGTATGTGAAATCAGGAATAATATATCCGTAGATTTCAACCATTGCTTCTCTTCCAAGCTCACTAACTTAGAAAATAATATGCTTATTGTACCTTTTAAATTATCAGAAAACCATACTTACGTAAAAAATTAACTTAACAGCGCCACCTTACGAGAGAGAGAGAGAGAGAGAGAGAGAGAGAGAGAGAGAGAGAGAGAGAATAAATTATACAACATGCTCTCAACTCGACAAGACATGAAATAAACAAATTACTGAATTCTTTGATTGTCAAATTGAGAGAGAGAGAGAGAGAGAGAGAAGAGAGAGAGAGAGAGAGAGAGAGAGAGAGAGAGAGAGAGAGAGAGAGAGGACGTCCAAAAATAAAGGAAAAACAGAACATGACAAGACGAAACGAGAGAAAGTTATTGAATGAGGAGGACATGAAGTGTGCTGTATAAGCATGTGTATGTGTGAGATTGTGTGTAGGAGAACGTGTGTGTGTGTGTGTGTGTGTGTGTGTGTGTGTGTGTGTGTGTGTGTGTGTGTGTGTGTGTGCCAGGAATCCACCACCACCTTGGTTCTCAGTCGACACCACCTCGCACCGCCACTGACTCTGAGCCGAGCTGATGCGACAGGAATTAATGCAGCGTCCTACACTCGTCAAGGGGCTTGGATTACGGAGAGCACTGATGACATCCTCACCACGCTCCGTCACTAACGCTGCTCTCCTCCTCCTCCTCCCCCTCCTCCCTCAACACTCTTCCTCCTCTTCTCCTCCTCTCCAATCCCCTTCCTCCCCTCTCCCCTATCCTCCCTGGCACCTTTGTCCCAAGCCTGGCTCCTCCCGTTAGAAATTGAATCACCTGTTTAATATAGTTACCCCTTTCTTATTTCGGGTCCGAAAACCCGTTTTCTTCAACTTAGTGTTTCTCCCTACGACTGAACATTTGTCACACAACACTTTTGTCTTTGTCGTTTATCGTCTTTATTTTAATCCTCTCTCTCTCTCTCTCTCTCTCTCTCTCTCTCTCTCTCTCTCTCTCTCTCTCTCTCTTTTCGTCCCCTCTCGCCTATTGCGAACATTAATCACCATCCTTCATTCACACGGTCACTGTTAGTATAATTTTCGCACGGCCCCGAGAGAGATTAGCAAGAAATTTATTAGCAAATTAGACAACGGAGCGCAAGGCGTGTATGCATAACAACTCTCTGAAAGATGGTTCAAGTATGGGAAATTGTTTACAGAAAATCATTACCTTTCGTAGCAGTTTTAACAAAATCATACCCTAAAAATTCATATTAGTTAATTAATTAATATGTTAATCATTAACAAATTAATAAATAAAACAGGGGTTTGACCAAAGTAATTATATAATCAATAAAACACATTTAACATCTGTCACTGCCATTTTCAACTTGCTGATCTTAACAAAACAGGTATTACAGGTCTTAGAGAGAGAGAGAGAGAGAGAGAGAGAGAGAGAGAGAGAAATGATGACAATTACAAGAATCACGTACAATATCATTCATTAATGCGGCAAAGGATAGTGTTGCTTAATTTTCAATATCCCAGGATATTCAGCAAAACTGATTTAGGTTACAGAGCTAGACAAAAAGGTGTCCCCGATGTGCCTGACTTACAACCAAAACTTGCCGAAAAATAAGAGATGCACGAAAATGCAACCACAAATGAGTGGTCCTCTAAGCTAAGCAATCCTAAAAGAGGTGCACAATTTCATGGGAATGTTCAATAACAGGTTCAGGACACCAAAGAATGGCTGGCAAGATTTTTAAAAAAATTGGAAAACGCGATTACTACTAAAAAGATGGACGATGTGTAAAATATGAGTTTTAAATGATAAAACATTATCATCAATAAAAACAAGTAAAAAATGCACAGAAGTTTCTTCGGCGCAATCATGTTTTCTGTGCAGCGTATAGTCAAGGCCACCGAAGACAGATCTATCTTGCAGTGGTTTCGGTATAATGTTGTATGAGCCGCGGTACATGGAACTTTAACCACGGCCAGGTGGTGGCCTGGCCTATATCGTTGCCAGAAGCACGATTATAGCTAACTTTAACCTTAAATAAAATAAAAACTACTGAGGCTGGAGGACTGCAATTTGGTATGTTTGATGATTAGAGGGTGAATGATCAACATACCAATTTGCAGCCCTCTAGCCTCAGTAGTTTATAAGATCTGAGGGCGGACAGAAAAAGTGCGGACGGACAGACAAAGCCGGCACAATAGTTTTCTTTTACAGAAAACTAAAAATAAGATAACAGATCATAATAGGTTCAAATAAAAAATACGTCTTTCCCACTGAAACACCTGAAGCTTACCATTATCATACTTCAAAGTCCACAACTGAAAGGAAACATGTAAAGACCAGTCTCAAATCCTTAGTGCATACATGTCACGGTAGAATACAATATAAAATTTATGCCAAAGGCCAAGCGCTTGGACCTAAAAGGGCATTCAGTGCTGAAAGGGAAACAAGAGTAAAAAGGTTTTGAATGGAAACAGAGAAAAAAAAAAAAAGCTTTAAACGTGTAACATTAGTAAAACCTCCCAGTTTCACTGTGAAACAATTGTTTAGAAGGTTGAAAGTAAGATGGAAGAAAGAGAATATGAACGGAAATACAGCAAAAGGAACTAAAAGAGTTGCAACCAGGGGCCGAAGGGACGCTGACAAGAACCATATTAAGTAATGCCTAAAGTCCACTGTGTGAGGTGCACTGACGGCACTACCCTGCTACGGGGTACTTGTCACAGTGAAACCGTACTAGAAGAAGCCTTCAGCATTTGCCTAACCCTTCAATGTGAGCAACCTGCATCCTGGCTACTCATTGCGTTCAACCTAAACTTCCGTAGCACGGTTTGCCAATCCTTATTTTCAGCTGATGCTGAAAAAGCAGTCAAGCATACACGAGCTTTCCAGTATTTTCCAGGAGGCGTGATATTTCATCATCCTAATACTATAAATACAAAACAAATGAGTAAAAGTCTGCAAATGACAACTTATGGTTATTTTCAAGTGATCTTAAGCTACATTTAATTCCAAAGAAAAGGCCTTCTAATAATTATTTGGAGGTGATCCAAATTTACATCTAATTCCAAAGAAGTCCAGAGTAGAGAAACCCACCAGGACCTTGAAACCTAGATGAGAAATTGGGGTCTCTGGAGAGCGAATAGAATATTTCTGTATTTGCATAATGCTCTCAAGTATTATTATTATTATTTCAATAGATGAAACCTATTCACAAGCACACAAAAGGCGCCATTGACTTGAAATTCTAGTTTTCAAAGAATGTTGGTTTCAACCTCCCACCACAGACCCCACACTGCAGCAGTAACTGATCTTGGTACAGAGCCGACGATTTTTCATCGCCCTCGGGGAGACGCGCGCCCGCGACATCTGAGCGGCATGCAGCGGACTTAGGAAATGAAGAAATGCTAGATGGCCAATAAAAAGTTTGTTAGATTATGTATTAGTAGAAATTGAAGCGAGATGCTAGACTAATGGTGTTTGTAGTGGCTGGAAGTAAATCTTATTATAATCTGGATGAATCGAAACTGAATAAAGACAAAAATTTTAATTAGAGAGGAAAGTTAGGAAACTAAGCTGAAATGTGACTTTAAATGTTACCCAGTCAAGCAAGTTTGATAAGGAGGAGGCGAGAATAACAAACAAGATAATGAAAAATGAACAAAGGTTCAATACAATGAAGTGGGAAGGGTATGTAAGGAGTATGTAAAACTCAAAGATGGGGTTATAGAATCAGCAGGGAGTGTCTTTGGGTACAGGTGTTTAAGAAGGAGGAGAATCACATTTGTTTTAAGAATAGGAAACCCGGCAAAGAAGTAACAATATTTATACGTGTGTGTGTATATATATATATATATATATATATACATATATATATAATATATATATGTATGTGTATATATAAATGTATATGATGTATACATACATGTATACATATATATAGGATGACCATAAATTCTCTTTACAATTTAAAAAAAATATATTATAAAAGCCATTGGTGACATATCTTAATCAGATTTGTTCTATGTACTCAGCAGTTATCAAAGTTTTTAATCACATTGCATTTGTGTATTTCAGGTAACCTGATGATGAAAAAGGCTGTTGTTAAATGAACCACTAAAAAATGGCTATTTCTCAAGAAAAGGCACAATGTGTGTCATGCTTTATTGAAACAAAATCGGATACGCAGACTCAGTGAAACTACAGAACTAAGTATGGAAGAGATCCACCGTCACATCCGTCAATTCGCGCATGGCACAAGAAATTTATGGAGACAGGGACAGTGTTGGATATAGGGAGGAGTGGACGACCAAGAACATCTGAGGAAAACATCGATTGTGTAAGACAAGACTTTGATCGTTCTCCTACACAGTCCATCCGTAATTTTGCCAGACACTCACAGCTACCACGTTTAAGAGTGCACTAAGTCCATACACATGAACTTGCGATTGTACTCTTACAAAGTGCAACACATACAGGCACTCGCGCCAAATGATAAACCAAGACGGAAGGCTTTGCAGTTAACGTGCTGGGACGAATTTCTGAGGACGAAATGTTCCTCAACCGAGTTTTTTAGTGATGAGGCAACCTTTTATGTTTCAGGGAAATTGAACACACACAATGTGAGAATCGGGGGATCAGAACATCCCCATCTGACTAGGGAACTTCAGCGAGATAGTCCAAAGGTGAATGTGTGGTGTGGGATCATGTGCAATCGAATCATTGGTCCATTTTTTTCTCAACAAGGCATCAATTACTGAAGATGTTTACCTTGACCTTTTGACTGAATATGTGGCACCACAAGTAGACGACCTTCAACCAACCATCATGTTCCAGCAAGATGGTGCACCACCACATTCGGACTGCATGTTCTTGGGTTCCTAAATCAAACATTTCCAGACCGGTGGATTGGAAGGATGGCCCAATTCCCTGACCAGCTCGTTCACCAGATATCACTCCCCTAGACTTTTTTCTAGGGGATTCTGTTAAAGATATCGTGTAACGAACAAAGATACGGAACATTACTGACCTCAAGCAAAAGATCAATGATGCCATTGCTACCATTGATGAGGGTACACTACAGCGAACATGGCAAGAAATCTATTTCCTTCTTGATGTGCTTCATGCAACTAATGGTGCCCATATAGAGATGTATGAAATGAGGCAAAAAATTCAATATCTACTAATCATTTTGTAATAATTTCACATATTTGTCTGTTCATTTACCTTTGTAATATATTTTTTCAATTTAAAGAGACTTTATGGACACCCCGTATATAACTCCATGGCAAGATAAAATTCAAGATGAGTACCCATACAAGAAAATTGCATACTGAGACTTAAAAGATCCACCGATCATATAAAGTCCAGTGAAAATTATCATTCTTTTCTTCTTCTTCTTTCTACCTTATTAATCCCACTGTACAGCAGGGTCGGCCGCTCGAGTCAACTTTCTCCATCTATTTCTATTCCTTGCATCTTCTTCCCCCAGTCCCACCTCACCCATATCCCTCCTCACACATCCATCCATCTGATCCGCTGAAGCCCCACACTCCTCCCCCCCATCACTGGCGTGCTCTTAGCTCTCTTGATTGGTTCCACCTCCTCTCTTCTTATTACATGGCCATAGTATCTCAGACGAGCTTCCCTAGCTCGTCTGAGATATTATGAAAATTATCATCCTTTTAATCTTACTTAAGGAATAACGAAATATATAAAGCACGATTACACACCAGTCGGAAACAGGATCACAGATCGTGAAGGTCGTTTACCAGCGCACACCAACCAAAATTAATTCAAAAAATTTCTTATAGATTTTGAGTAAGAACTTGAACCAAATCATCGACACAAGGAAACGAGGAACTAATTAATAACAATATGAATTTAATGAACTTAAATTTGAAATCCATGTACAAAGAAAAACTATATATAGTTGGGATATATACAAAATTCTCTCTCTCTCTCTCTCTCAGCACATAATATGTGTAATGTGTGTGTACCAAATCTCTCTTTACAAATCTCTGAGTCTCTCTCTCTCTCTCTAGAATTTTAATACGTAATATCCATCCATACCCACTCCTTCACGAGTCTATCTCACGCCCAAAATTCCCTTCCCCTCATTCGCTCTGTTTATATCAATCATCAGGACCTTCGTCTATTGTTAACTTCTGTTCTCGCCGAGCAAGTCAATGGCCCTGATCCCTTTATCCAAACAGATCAAGCTTATCAAGAATAAAAATAAAAGGCACAGACGCGAAATTGATAAATGGGAGGACAGAGTGAAATACATTAATAAATGATGCTGGAATGAGAGAGAACGCATCGTTTCTCCCTTCGCTGATAATACCAGGTCGCACTGCTGTGTTGTGCTGTGTGTTTGTCGTCCTCTCTCTCTCTCTCTCTCTCTCTCTCTCTCTCTCTCTCTCTCTCTCTCTCTCTCTAACAATATATTATCCACTCTTATAAGAATCCATCGTATTTTCTCTCTCTCTCTAATAATAATAATAATAATAATAATAATAATAATAATAATAATAATAATAATATATCAGATCCAACTTGTTCAAAACCCATCTAATTTGTCTCTCTCTCTCTCTCTCTCTCTCTCTCTCTCTCTCTCTCTCTCTCTCTCTGAGGCTGATCCGAGAGATTTCCGATGTTGCTGTAGAAATGAGGTGTCTGATATATCAGCATTTCAGCAAGAGTGCGAGATACAATTTTAATTTCGCTACATAATTAATATACAGCATCATCATTTGCTTCTGAGCAAAGGGACGGATGCTTTGTTGTGACAGATAGACACAGACAGACAGACTGTCTGCCTGTCATTGTCTGTCTGTGAAAGGGGGAAGACATTCAAAACATACATACTTACGAGAAAGAAAGCATTTGAAATTATGAGGTACGAGCTTGTTGGCGCGCGCTACGCCGGCTGGAACCCGGCGATGCTGTCTTATTGAACCGTTCCCCAACCTACAAAATAGTTCACCCTTTAAACAAGCTTGCAGGGGGAGGGTGGCTGTGTCGTGTCTCTCCTACTGTCACCCGGGGAAGGACAAACAAGAAAGATCCACTCGGATTTTATTATTCTAGATACTAGACTACGAATTGGAAACTAACAGTAAAAAATAGTTAAAGGTTCAAAGACTGCACATACTGTATTCCAATTGGAAAAAATTGGAAAAAAAAATAGCAAAACCTTCAAATTCCTGGTCCCTTGTAAAAGCAAAACAAGTTTTTAGTTGTCTGTAAAAGAAAACTATTGTGCCGGCTTTGTCTGTTCATACGCACTTTTTCTGTCTGCCCTCAGATCTTAAAAACTACTAAGGCTAGAGGGCTGTTAATTGTTATGTAGATCATCCACCCTCCAGTCATCAAACATACCAAATTGCAGCCCTCTAGCCTAAGTAGCTTATATTTTATTTAAGGTTAAAGTTAGCCATAATCGTGCTTCTGGCAACGACATAGGATAGGCCACCACTGGGCCGTGGTTAAGTTTCATGGGTCGCGGCTCATACAGCATTATACCGAGACCACCGAAAGACATGTCTACTTTCGGTGGCCTTGATTATACGCTGTAGCGGATGTACAGAAAACTCGATTGCACCGAAGAAACTTTGGCGCATATTTTACTCATTGAACACTGAGATTGTGATTAACTGCAATTCATCTTTTATTTATTAAACCGTTTTCAACTCATGTCTTGCAAACATCCAAATAAAGCAGTTTCTATGTCACTGAGGAATCACTTAACAAGGACTGGTAGCCAAACGGACATAACTCTAATAAAACAAAATGAATAATCTATAGATAGACACTTATCGGGATAAATGACGTAATATTTGCCACTAGTAAATGTAAACCCAAACTGGACGAACTCCAAAGCCACTTATGTGCATACGCTGTGGCAAGGCCAAGAGAGGTCTACCCAAATGGGAGGAGTCGCCTCCCACCTGGGGTAACTACGTAGGCGATGACGTATCTTAGAGGTACCTGCTCATTACGGCAATTCACCTGCTGACGCAGTAAGGAGGTAGACAAAGCTCTGCCTACATGGGTGATTTAGGGGGAAGTGAGGGAGACCTCCTCTTTCTCTTGACCTTGCACTGTAGGCTGCAGCCTACGGCAGGCGGTTCTTTATAGGTCTATAAGTACATAGACGCCATTCACTCTATGAAGAATGAGGACAACAATGCATTGTGCTGTTACGCTGTACAGTGACTGACGCCGGCTATCAGGACGGCTGTAGAACGTATGATGGACGACAGATAGATTCGTTTTCTATAATCTCCAAAACCGTTTTCCCAAAGCCAAAGAAGTAAAAAATGAGCCGAAGTTTCTTCAGCGCAATGGAGTTTTCTGTACAGTGTATAATCAAGGCCACCGAAAATAGATCTATCTTTCGGTGGTCTCGGTATAATGATGTAAGAGCCGCTGGCCATGAAATTTTAATCACGGCACGGTGGTGGCCTATCCTATATCGTTGCCAGAAGCACGATTATGGCTAACTTTAATCTTAAATAAAATAAAAACTACTGAGGCTAGAGGGTTACAATCTGGTATGTTTCATGATTAGGGGGTGGATGATCAACATACCAATTTGCAGTGCAATAGCCTCAGTAGTTTTGTAAGATCTGAGGGTGGACAGAATATAGTGCGGACGGACAGACAAAGCCGGCACAATAGTTTTCTTTTACAGAAAATTAAAAAGGGTAAACGGTGGTTTACGTCCGGTATATGGGAAGATTTCACCATTGATAACGTAAAACAAATACACATTAAAGAATTTAATGATATTGGCAAATTAAAATTAATGTTGCACATGAAATCTCGATAAATATTTGCAATTTGTAAAACAAATATTTTTACCTACAATTTGTCGTTATGTAGTTATTTCAAATTGATTTAGGCTATATATATTCAATAGAAAATCAGCTTTTCCTGTCCTTGCAATACAAAATTCATTATCAACAAGTCATATATTTGTTTTGTTTCTTGGATTTTAGCTAAGACCTAAGCCTTGGATTTTAGCTAAGACCTAAGCCTATGGGCTCCTTGTTAAAAAAAAAGAAACTAAAAAACATTTGCTTTATAATTATATCATAATACACAGGAATACAATTTAGGAATGAATTAAAATGAATACAGAATTTAGGTCAGAGGCCAAGCACTGGGACATACGAGGTCATTCAGCGCTGAATGGAAACTGACAGTAAGAAAGTTTGAAAGGTCTAACAGGAGGAAAACCTGGCAGTTACTCTATGAGCAGGGTAAAAGGTGCCATTTGGCGTCCTGGCGTCCTGAACATTGGGCGTCCTCAAGAAAGGGTGTCATTTCGTGTCCTCATTTATTATTATTATTATTTATTTTATTTTTATATTTTTGCTGAAGAAAATAACATGCATATATAAAAAAAAATTATGTAGTAAGTACGGTAAAAGGTGCCATTTGGCGTCCTGGCGTCCTGAACATTTGTTAGTAGGGTAAAAGGTGCCATTTAGCGTCCTGGCATCCTGAACATTTGGCGTCTTCAAGAAAGGGTGTCATTTAGTGTCCTCAATTATTATTATTATCATTAATTTTATTTTTATATTTTTCCCGAAGAAAATAACATGCAT
>NC_089784.1:33925569-33928069 GCF_040412425.1 Macrobrachium rosenbergii
AGTATGTATATATATATATATATATATATATATATATATATATATATATATATGTGTGTGAGATATATATATATATATATATGTGTATATATATATATATATATATATGTATATATCATGTTAATATCAGTTCAGCAGGTGTCTCTTCCTCCTAATCAGACTCTTATCGATAAAGTTGGATTAATAACAGATTAGTTTACATTGGTTCAACTCTTATCGGTCATACAGCCGTTGATGAGTCACACAGTGGGTCTCTCTCATATCAGTTCGGAGCCTTGGCACCTTTTACCCTACTACATAATTTTTTTATATGCATGTTATTTTCTTCAGCAAAAATATAAAAAATAAAATAAATAATAACAATAATAATTGAGGATGCCAAATGACACACTTTCTTGAGGACGCCAAATGGCACCTTTTACCCTACTAACAAATGTTCAGGACGCCAGGAAGCCAAATGGCACCTTTAACCCTACTTACTAAATAATTTTTTTTATATATGCATGTTATTTTCTTCAGCAAAAATATAAAAATAAAATAAATAAGAATAATAATAATTGAGGACGCCAAATGACACCCTTTCTTGAGGACGCCAAATGTTCAGGATGCCAGGACGCCAAATGGCACCTTTTACCATACTTCTATGAATTAAATCTTAGGAGAGGGTGGACAGTATGATGGAAGAAAGAGAATATGAAAGGAGGTACAGTAAAAGGAACGAAAGGGGTTGCAGCTAGGGGCCAAAGACACACTGCAAAGAACCTTAAGTAATGCCTACAGTGCACCACATGAGGTGCATTGACGGTACTTAGCCCCTACGGGACCTAGTTTAGGAAGCTTCGTAGTCAAGTCTGCAAGGTCATATTATTAACACATCACCACTGCACATGCGGCAACGTGCTTTACGCGTTATATACAAGTATTATGAACAGGTTCGTATCAAATACGCATATGATTGCGTATATTTGCAGCTGGTTTAATATCAATGTCTCTTTTGAACAATACTAAGAAAAATGAATCATAAAAATACTGGTATTGCATGACGCTACCATCCACAATCTCTCTCTCTCTCTCTCTCTCTCGAGATGACATATTTCCTTAATTTTCACCTTCACCTACTCTCATTTCCCCTCGCTACTCCATCTACGCTCCTTGTTTCTTCATCTTTTACTTCCTCCCTATCCCAATTTCTCTTCTTCTAAACATCCACTTAAATCACTTCGAGAATGACCCTCCTTCGCGCTCTCCTCTCTCTCTCTCTCTCTCTCTCTCTCTCTCTCTCTCTCTCTCTCTCTCCCCGTAGCTTGACCTCAATATACCCTTGTTCCCAAGACCATTTTCTTCAAATTCCCTAACTCCTTCCCCTATTCCAGTTACTTGTTCCATCATTCGCCTTCCTGGAATCTCTCTCTCTCTCCAGCGTCCGTCTGCCTTCACCTTAACCCTCTCTGTTCTCTGTTACAAGACATGAACCACAACCCCTCGAAGAAAGAAGAGAGAGAGAGAGAGAGAGAGAGAGAGAGAGAGAGAGAGAGAGAGAGAGAGAGAGAGAGAGAGAGCCTCTGTGGTCAAGAGATTCCAGTATGCTCGCACGAAGGAATGTTAAGAACCGTGACGAACCCAAAGAGAGAATTCGGGAATGAGGTGAAGGGTCTGTGTTGTATGGTGTTGGGAGATGGTACTGGGGGAGGAGGTTTAAGGTCAGTTGGTGGAGGACGAGGTGGAGGAGATAAGGAGATAGTGATGGTAATGGTGGTGATAAGAGATGATGAGACACCATTTCATTGTAAGGAAGTATTGAAAGGTCAAGATATTAACAAAAGTATTTACGTATCTCAGGTCTGTGGTGTTCTCAGTGTAAATAAATATGAACGATGCTTCAAAGATCTCTCTCTCTCTCTCTCTCTCTCTCTCTCTCTCTCTCTCTCTCTCTCTCTCTCTCTCTCTCTCTCTCTCTCTCTGGGAAAAGTATGTGTACAGACTCAGCGACATGACATTAATCAGCTTAAACTTGACTTGTGAACTGACAAAATCTAACTTGGGTAAGAACAACAAACGTCTTCTGGAAATGGCTTTCCAAAAATTAAGTTCCTATAGAAAATTAAACGACATTTTGAAAAATTAAATTCCATAGAAATTGGAACGACCCTCCAAAAATTAATTTAAATGAAACTTAAATGGTTTCCAAAAAATTCCCACCGAAACTGAAGTGACCTTCCAAAAATTAAACTTTCCATGGGAAATGAAGTGGCTTTTCAAAAATTAAATTCATATAAAAAATGAAGTGGCTTTTCACAAATTAAATTCCCTTAGAAAATGAAGTGGCTTTTCAAAAATTAAATTCCCACAGAAAATGAAGTGGCTTTTCAAAAATTAAATTCCCATAGAAAATGAAGTGGCTTCCCAAAAATTAAACTTTCCATAGGAAATGAAGTGGCTTTTCAAAAATTAAACTTTCTATAGGAAATGAAGTGGCTTTCCAAAAACTGAATGCCCACAG
>NC_089784.1:33930569-33940569 GCF_040412425.1 Macrobrachium rosenbergii
GGTTAGGGGCAGGTTAGACTACGTTAGGTAAGGTCAGGTTTGATGTGCTAGCTTAACGGTAATTATGCACAGTAACCAAATGCTCTGTACTCTGACACATATTAAAGTTAAGTTAAAATCCTCCTGGGCCTCACATATTCGGAAATATTTTCTCGTTTCAGTGCATCAGCTTTTGAAGGTAATTTTCATGCAATACGCAACCACAAAAGCTTGAAATGTATGGGGTATAAATCAAATTGAATTGAACTGAACTGAATATAGAATTCAGGCCAAAGACTGGGACCTATGAGGTCATTCAGCGCTGAAAGGGAAATTGACAGTAAAAGGTTTTAAAGGTGTCACAGCAGAAAAACCTCAAGGCAGTTGCACTATGAATCATTTGTTAGGAGAGGGTGGAAAGTAAGATGGAAGGAAGAGAATATGAAAGGAAGTACAGTAAAATGAACGAACAACAGCACCACATGAGGTGCACTGACGGCACTATCCCCCTACGGACGGTGTAAATCAAAATACAGATAGTAATTCACTCTCCCCATATTTCCCTATATACTAAATAATAGTGTCAGCCTCTGGGCATGTGCTAAAGTTCACTCTGATTTGATGTTGTGTTAGCTTATCATAGAGGAGATCACATTACGCTAAATCTTTACGGCCGCTTAATGCATACCCATTTTTTATGTACATCAATAACAGCATGTTGAAAAGTAGCCTATCCTGAACACCGAACAACGCCGTAACATCAAGCTAGTTCGCTTTGTCTGAATTTTTCCTGAAAATATAGCATATATGGCTAGCTTATCCAAATAGCTAGCTTGCCTAGTCAGAATTTTTCTTCCAAATAGCTAGCTTGCCTAGTCAGAATTTTTCTTCCAAATACCTAGCTTGCCTAGTCAGAATTTTTCTTCCAAATACCTAGCTTGCCTAGTCAGAATTTTTCTTCCAAATACCTAGCTTGCCTAGTCAGAATTCTTCTTCCAAATACCTAGCTTGCCTAGTCAGAATTTTTCTTCCAAATAGCTAGCTTGCCTAGTCAGAATTTTTCTTACAAATAGCTAGTTTGCCTAGTTAAAATTTTTCTTTCAAATAGCTAGCTTGCCTAGTCAGAATTTCCAAATAGCTAGCTTGCCTAGTCAGAATTTTTCTTCCAAATAGCTAGCTTCCCTAGTCAGAATTTTTCTTCCAAATAGCTAGCTTCCATAGTCAGAATTTTTTCTTCCAAATAGCTAGCTTCCCTAGTCAGAATTTTTCTTCCAAATACCTAGCTTGCCTAGTCAGAACTTTTCTTCCAAATACCTAGCTTGCCTAGTCAGAATTTTTCTTCCAAATAGCTAGCTTGCCTAGTCAGAATTTTTATCCCAAATTTGTCATATATAGCTAGCTTGTCTAGTCAGAATTTTTCTTCCAAATTTATCATATATAGCCAGCTTGCCTAGCCAGAATTTTTCTTCCAAATTTATCATATATAGCCAGCTTGCCTAGCCAATATTTTTCTTCCAAATTTATCATATATTGTTTGCTTGCCTAGTCAGAATTTTCTTCCAAATTTATTATATATTGCTAGCTTGCCTAGTTCGAATTTTTCTTCCAAATTTATCAAATATAGCTAGCTTGTCTAGTCATAAATTTTCTTCCAAATTTATCATACATAGCTAGCTTGCCTAGTCAGAATTTTTCTTCCAAATAGCTAGCTTGCCTAGTCCGAATTTTTCTCCCAAATTTGTCATATATAGCTAGCTTGCCTAGTCAGAATTTTTATTCCAAATTTATCATACATACCTAGCTTGCCTAGTCAGAATTTTTCTTCCAAATTTATCATATATTGTTAGCTTGCCTAGTCAGAATTTTTCTTCCAAATTTATCATATGTTGCTAGCTTGCCTAGTTCGAATTTTTCTCCCAATTTTATCATATATAGCTAGTTTGTCTAGTCAGAATTTTTCTTCCAAATTTATCATATATTGCTAGCTTTCCTAGTCAGAATTTTTCTTCCAAATTTGTCATATATTGCAAGCTTGCGTGGTCAGAATTTCTCTTCCAAATTTATCATATGTATAGCTAGCTTGCCTAGTCAGAATTTTTCTTCCAAATTTATCATATATAGCTAGCTTGCCTAGTCAGAATTTTTCTTCGAAATTTATCATATATAGCTAGCTTGCCTAGTCAGAATTTTTCTTCGAAATTTTATCATATATAGCTAGCGTGCCTAGTCAGAATTTTTCATCGAAATATATCGTATAATATGACAGCAGTCTACGCGGATCAACTGTAAAAACCAATACTTAACAAAATTATGTTATATTTTCCCAAAAAGTAAGCCTGGACGTTCACTACCTGTATAAGTTTCAAGTTCTTTCTGGGTTATGTGTCACGAAAAATTAACTGTCACAAAGAGATGAAACGTAGCCGCAGAGAACAGATCGGAAATATTTTAACAATTTCAATCAGTGTTTGTGTTTCTTGGTTCTAAATCTGTAATTATTCATTTTGAACCTAAATACTTAAGATAAACAAAACAATGGACATGAGTTAATTGTATCTAGTTTTGTGAGTTCATTTCCTCATATTTTTTTACTATATATATATATATAAAGTATAATTTGAGCACCAAGATGATATTTTTTCTCGACTTACCGGAGTTTTCTTTCTGGTAAATAATCTTTCAAAATAAGTAGATTCTAGGACATAACATTCTCTTCACACGCGTCTACCCCGCCTTGGCTATTTTCCAGTATGCTCACACATCAGCATACTCGTCAACTTTTGTCTTTCCCTTTTCAGGTTTTACCTTTTGCCCGATCACTCTAGTTCTGTGTGTCCTACATCGTATCATACATTTAAATCCTTCATGACGCTTCAAAAACCTTGTCCTTGCCGCTACACCCAACCGTACCTCATCCTATTCCCCGCCCTCGACTTTTCCCTCAAGTAAAGAGAGAAGAGACGGAGTGGGGAGGGAGGGAGGGAGGGGTGGGGGTTGGTGTGAAAGGGGAGGGGGTACAGGAGAAAGGGGCAGGGGGGTGGGGTTGGCTGAGGCAATCACAGCCTGAGTGCGAGCAGGCAGGGCACGCGCTCCTCGTTTACGCCATCGTGTCTGTTACTTAGGATCGCACGGAGACCCCTTAGAGGTGAGGAACGGTGATACAACGGCTAGCCACCAGGGCCTTCTTCCCCCCTTCCCTCTCCCTTCCCCTCCTCCCCTTCCTTTTCCTCCTCCTCCTCCTCCTTTCACACCTCATTGGATCCGATTTATTCCTTTCTCCATTTTCACGGTGATTCCACATCCAGGGAAAGTGGGGGAAGGGAGGGGCGAGGAGTACGAGGGTGGGGGGGAGAGGAGGAGGGGTCTTATTCATGGAGATTGGAGCCCTCGGTGCACGAGGAATTATTTATGCTGTAGAATAATGATAGGAACTTCCCGAAGAAGGTTGCCGGTGAGGTACGACGGAGGTTATGGCGATAGGTTCCAGGAGGCTAGAGACTGGAAAAGGGTGGCTTTGCAATGACTGATGAAATTGCCTCTCCTCTCTCTCTCTCTCTCTCTCTCTCTCTCTCTCTCTCTGGAGAACGAACGACGATGACATCGGAGGTCATCGGGGAGGCACCGAGGGGAAGAGGCTGTTCCCTCCTACTACTTCTCTCCTCCCCCACCCAACTCCTGAAGGTCGGAGAGATTGGTCGCAGCAGCCCTTCAGATGAATAATATGAAGTCAAAGCACGAAAATTATTCAGTGGCTTCCGACGGCCCTTCGGCGGGAGCTCAATACCGTCGGAACTATCAGCGGGTCAGTGTATTTTACAGAAATAAGTGGTCATTTCCTCACTCGGTTCTGAAAGGGGCATGAAATCTATGATTCGATTTAGAGATGGTAACTAATATATCTTCTTGGTGTGCTACGTTATGTTGTTACATAAAAAAATTACAGGATTGACATTACTTGTAACTATCTGACAATTTATGTCATTTTATGACAATTACTATACACGTTAAATACAAGAACATGTACCGTGTCATTAGTACGAAAACCTTACAAGTCAAATGAAAGCTAACTTTGCCACTCAAATTTTAATATATCACCATACAAGATATTTAAAGGTCTGGTAAGCAAATGCTCACATCAACAACTCTCTCAGAACAGCGAATAATTTTTTTTGGGGGGGCGGGATCTAAACGAAGACTCGATTCAGTAACCGTTATTTAAATTCCCGCCCGCGGTAAACACATGAGACGAGCCAAGGTGGTGAATTAAAAGCACTGCCTTCGACATTCCCCTCCCTCTTACCAACCCCCTTCCTCTCATCCGTGGCTAAGGCCTGCAACGACCTATGTTGCATGAATGTTTTAGTATGCCATTTGCTTTTGAACGGCCCCTGATCTTCTTTATGAGAAGCCATCTGCCCCCGAAAATGTGTCGGGGGCAGAAATCTCTCGCTGCTACTCGAAGGGAGAGAGAGAGAGAGAGAGAGAGAGAGAGAGAGAGAGAGAGAGAGAGAGAGGTACTGACAATATATTCCCGCTGAGAAATCCTCGGTCATAAAAGCCACGCTCACGGTGAGGAGAAAGATGCTCCCATGCTTACTTGGCTTCATACGGTGAGGCCGCCGACTGCAATTCAGGACAGAGCCCCTTTCCGGCTGAACGACTGTTTATAGAATCCGCGGCGAGATTCTCAAGACTTCTAGATCACCTTGTGTGTATTTTGGCTCCACGTACGAGGTCATCGAGATTCAAAATCGCCCCCACACAAATAATAGACTTATACCAACAGACATACTCATGTACTAGCCATATAGACCCGCACAAACAACAGACTCGTGTCAATTCACATATTACCCACATCCACTGAATACACAGCAGAAAAGAACCTGCTTGCCCGCAAAACGAATTTTAAACAGACAATCGGCCACAACAAGACCTACATACACAAGCTTACATACTGACGAACTTGTATTTTACAACACTCCTGCTTCACCTACAACCGCCGGCGGAGTCTACGGTCATATTTTTACGCGTTTAAAAATGAAGTCCCAACTGGCAAGTATCTCTGAGTCGGTTAGACAATTCGGTAATTATATGAATACAAAGTAGGTGCCTTGGATGTCATGCGTACGCAAGTGTATCAGTACTTGTGTTAATTTAAAGAGTGCACTTGACTGCTATTTGTTAATGGAATGGAATATAGAATTTAGGCCAAAGGCCTAACACTGGGGCCTATGAGGTCGTTCAGCGCTGGAAAGGAAAATGAGAGTAGGTGGGTCTGAAAGGTGTAACTGGAGGAAAATTTCGCAGTTGCACTATGAAATAATTGTTAGGAGAGGCTGGATAGCGAGATAGAAGAAAGATAATGTGAATGGAGGTACAGTAAAAGGAATGAAAGAGGTTACAGCTAGGGGCCGAAGGGATGCAAAGAACCTTAAGTAATGCATACAGTGTACCGTGTGAGGTGCACTGATGGCACTACCCCCTACGGAGGTTATTTGTTAATAGACTGATATTTCACTGATTCCATCAACGCTTTAAGTCTCAGTTTGTTACAATAGTACTAGTGTTAAAATTCAAGGTCTATTTGTTAGGCCTAGATATTTTAATAGGGGAATAGGAGGTCAACTGAGAAAATAACTATTCCAAGAGAGAAAACTGATCACAATATTAAACAAAAACAATACAACAAAGTTATACGTGACAGAAGATAAATAACATGAATTTCTCTAATTGTTGTCTTTGAACTTCTTGGAATGTGTATGTCGAAGACGCTAGCATACAAACGACAGTACGTAGAGAGAGACAGACAGACAGACAGACAGACAGAGCGAGAAAGAGAGGAAAGTTTGCATATGACGTAACTTACAGATGGAAATATACGTGTTACAAACCACATCCTGTAATTTAAAGTTCCTAAGCATACTTTTGCGTGATCTTTTTTTTCTGAAAGCTTTGAATTTCTTCTAAATTTTGTTGTTAAATTTTTTCATAATTTCTGGTCAGCAAACCATGGTTTCTTACGCTATTACAAATTGAAAAAACGAAATACAGAACTATAACAAAACCATTAATGGTCGTGGTTTCGTGACGTGGTTGAGCCCTACTAATTTTCACCCGCCCCCACCCCCTTTCTCCCTTTTGTTTTACTGGGTTAAAAATTAACAATGAACCGTCAGTCGTACAGTTGACATTCGTGTTCAAGAAAAATGACAAATGTAGACCTAACAAAGTTAAGGAACGAGAAAGAGAAGTATTATTGGTCTAAGAATATTTTTCTGTGAACCGAAGCTCAGAGAATTAATAGTATAACAAAGCACTGAATCGTATGGCATTTTCAAAAGCAGATTATCTCAGTTCTAAATGCCATACGCCCGAACCAAGTTGTGAAAATATACAAAAAAGTGAAAAATAAATGGCTACAGTAACGCAGGTCTTCGTACATAAATATGAGAGAGAGAGAGAGAGAGAGAGAGAGAGGGGGGGACTTCTCCGAAGTTTAAGGTCTGGTTCAGACTTAATAAAAAATCTAGAATTACCTAATTTCGGTATGAAAGCCTAACTGTTTCGTAGTCTATCTTGGTAATGACAAAAGGAAACAAAAAAATGAGAACTAGTAGAAAAAAATAGAATTAGAACAACAACAACAAAAAAATCCTCTCCTTCCCTCGATTCATCAGCAAAATTCAATATCGCCCCCATGACTCTGAGTGATTCGGGGCCATTTCTTGTAAACTTGGACGGGGCTGGTTCAGTAAACATAACACCGCTTCGTTAGCCGTGGCGCAGACAGCTAGCGTTAGTTATAAGCACTGCGAGACCTGCCCTCACTGTTGCCAACGCCTCCCTCCACGACGACCTCGTCGTGACCTAATGAACGCCGCGCCCTGGGCTTAACAAACACCCCCTACCGAAAAACGAAGTTAAGGAAGTGATAATTAACCGTGTCTAACCAGTAACTCGCCATCACAAATACCTCTGGTTAAAATAATCCGGAAAATTAGAGAGAAGTCTGGTCAAACCAGACCGGCATTTTGTGGCAACACTGGTCCCGTTTACCGGTGATGGACGGAGAAGTGTGTGTCTGTTTATTACGGGCCAGCTGACAGGTGTATTTGCTGCGTCCTTCCTACGCTTTTGTTTTCCTTCCCGTGTTTGTGTTCATGGCATTGCCCAGGAAGATGTGTCCTTGTTGGATGAAGGGCACGCCCCATTCCGTACTGCTGAGAGAGACAGAGAGAAAGAGGAGGTGCTTTTGAGGGATTGGTACAACATCCCCCCACCCCTCGTGTAAGTAGTAAGGGGGAGACTGGGAAAGGAGAAAGGGAAAATACATTTACATTCAAGAACTGCGCAGAACGACGCCTTTGAGTATAATCATTATGATACTGGAGCGATTGTATTGCATTACTTCTGCTTCGGGTAGGCCTACAGAGGAGGGTTAATACAAAGATACATGAATACTAACGTTATCTCATTAGTAATCATACAGTCTATTTCTTTTAACTACTTCTATCATTCAATTGACTACTGTCTATGCCGCCATATGTAGTTGCCTTTGAGACGGATGGTGACTACATAGGCCTAACTCTTCTGGACACTGTTACAGCCTTTGTAACATGGCTTTCCAAGTTTAAAAATACAAAGTAGCAACATTTTCTTTATACATATCGAATGTACTAGCCACTTTTTACTAGATACATATGTAATCATAATAACCACAACTTCTCGATTTCTTCACACTTTTTGGATACGCTTGAATCTAACCTAACCGACCTGACCACGAGAAAGATATGTCTGTTGTTACTCATATATACATACATAAACCTGTTATTCGTAATTTACGCACATTTATTAAGGACTGGAACAAGCCTATACTCACCATCGATTTTATGTGGATTAATGTACTACGTAAATTACGAAAAACAATAATAATAGTTGCGACAAGTTGAAATGCTTCTCTACAGGCGTATACGTCATCAACATTACCTGACCCTCAGCCGGCCCCCACCCCCCACACACACGCTCATGATTCCAGGGTTCTAAGACCCTCCCTGAACAAAACCTCTTGCACCGTCAACCCAATACATTCTCATTCTTATTCTTTCATCCCTCCTAAAACTTCCAAATAATACACACTTGCTAGTGACCTACTGTCTGCCATTTTCTCCATTGACCAAGCTACCTTGAAACCCACTGAGCCATCTTTTCGCTGAACTAACTTTCTGCACCCACAACTTCCATAAAGGAGACTTGGCTCAACACTTTTTCCATACACTGCAACATTTGCTGGCAATGTATTATCAGGAAATATCAGTCATCTAATACTGCATTCAGAAACATTCCTCGTTCCCCACAACACTGTACTGCATCGCCTGTCTTTTCTCTGCCTCTGTCCGATTATTTCATCGACTAATAAATTACATGCAACAACGGACCATTACATATCCTTGTCTAAGACCCACTTTTGTACCAAACCAGTCATTCTCACAACTGCAAATTTTAACGCAAGCTTGATTTCTTTCGTAAGATCTTCTATTACTCTCAACAAATTGCCTTTGCACCTACAATCCTTGACACCCGACACATTGGATTTTCATCAATATGCTATAATCATTTTCATTTACTGTTTTTTTTTTCCATTATCCCGAAACACTTCATTTGCTTTATAACAAAAACTTAATTCCACATAGCCTCTTCCTTTATCAAACACCACAATGCTCTTCCCACACTGTTCTTGAATCCAAGTAAAAAAGTGACAGGAAAATAATCATAGGAAAAAAGTCACAATAATATTTCCTTGGTAGTGACCCCCCCCCCCAACAACCACAAGGGGTTTAACCCGGTATGTATCCACCTTTGCGGCGTGTTTAGGACAAGCCCGTTGGGGATGACCGTAAAAACATAAACAAAAGACTGTAAATATCATAAAGATAGGGACCCCCAAGAAATATTGTGGATTTTTCCCGTGTCTTTATTACCGGCCACATAAATTAGCGTGGCTTTTTTTCCTGTGACTTTTTTCCTGCGATTTTTTTTCCTGTGATTATTACCGGCCACCCTGCTCTTCCCCTGCCAGTTCTGTTTTGCTTTATCGATTAAAGTCCCACCACACATATGCCAAGGTATATACTGTATATAGTCAACACTACGCCTCAAAATTCTTAAATTCCTTTTGCCTATTCATTTTGAAGTGGACGAATTACTCCATTAAGATGTCTAGACTGCTCTTGTGTGAGAAAAGCAACGAATGGAGAACAGAAGACTGAAGAAAAATTAACAACAGCCAAACACAAAAGCATTGAATTGAACTGAATACAGAATTTAGGCCAAAGGCCAAGCACTGGGACCTATGAGGTCATTCCGCGCTGAAACGGAAACTGACAGTAAAAGGTCTGAAAGGTGTAACAGGAGGAAAACCTCAAAGCAGTTGCGCTATGAATCAGTTGTTGGGAGAGGGTGGAAAGTATGATGGAAGAATATGAAAGGAGGTACGGTAAAATACACAAGAGGGGTTGCAGCTAGGGGCCGAAGGCTGCAAAGAACCTTAAGTAATGCCTACAGTGCACCTCATGAGGTGCACTGAGGGCACTACCCCCCTACGGAGTAAAACACAAAAAGGCATTCGCAGTCCGCTAACTTCCGCCAAGAACACGTGGGACATATGAGGTGTCTTTAGGCCTAGGTCGGGCGACGCGCACGAGAGAGAGAGAGAGAGCGAGCAGTTCCAGAAAAGTCACTTCTCTCCAGAAGTTACAATCTTACCTATCGAAAGATTTTGCACCTGTTGTGAGTCACGAGACCTACCATCTTTGGATAAGATCTCCCTAAAAATGTTACCTTTTTAGGTAACATTTCCCTAGAAATGTTACCCAAATGCTAACGTTCTGTGTAACACACAAAGTAACTAAAGGCACCAGACACCTACCTGAATCACAATTACAATTAGGCCGATCAAGAAACAAGTAAAAAATTGGCCTCAGTTTCTTCCGCGAAATCGAGTTTTCTGTACAGCCGCTAGTGT
>NC_089784.1:33948069-33975569 GCF_040412425.1 Macrobrachium rosenbergii
AATCCCGTCACGAATTACTTTGGGGGTTCCAGGGGAAGGGGGATCGATCCTTCCCCCTCCCCCAGTCAGTTCAGGGTACGGCGTCCATGGATAGGTTATGTAAAGGTCAGTCTGGTTAGGTTATATTCCCTCTGAAATGACTATTACAACAATGCCTACTAGGCCTAGGTCTACAGTAGCCCTGATACCCTTACTTAGCATTGTTTGTGGTGCTATAGTTTCCGCCTATTCTTGTATGAAATATCTGCGGTCTGAAAATGGTCGTAGTTATTTTAAAGATGAATAACATAGCTTTTCGCTAACATAAACAACGCGGAGGTTCACCACCAAATAAACTGATTAGCTAGGCCATTCATTTTACCAAATTCCCACGTAAAAACTATATTCCATACGCCTTTCACAAGTCAGAGAATTATTGTGATCAAGTGGATGGAAATATGCTCCAGAACATGGCTTTCTTAAATCTTACCAAGGTGAAACAGTGAAATTTAAATCTGCACCGTACTGAAGAGTCAATGATAAATCATCAATGCTTCATGTAAATGAACAGCGAATTAAATAATAAAGTTGGTGTAAAATAAATATCTGCCCGGTCTAACCACGAATATCCTGGGTATGTCAATAGCACAACGGTTTCATTTTATCCATAGCCTATGTTGCATCATGGGGCGAAGAACTCCACCCAGTTTCATACATTTTTAGACATACCTGAAAACCCGGTATGTAGATGCGTCAGGTTAATAATAATAATGCCATTCCAGTAAAAAATAATCAGAATCAAAATACCAACACATAATCATAATAGGTACAGGTGACAGCTAACACTAATGTTCATATATGTATTTATTCATACGTGTAAATTTATTTACAAATAAACACAGCATGCACAGGTTCTACGACAGGTTCTAAGCCAATCAGTCTGACATGGGCTAACAAACTTGAAACCTATGGCGTTTCAAAATTGATGCAATTAGCAGAAATAGCGACATACTGCAAGAGTACCACATCATATTCCGGAGTGAACAACAATGAACAGCCATTTCTAAAATTATTCACCATTACAGGAACAAAAATAAGAATTTTTTCCTTTCTAGTTTTTTGTAAAAGAAAATTATTGTGCCGGTTTTGTCGGTCCGTCCGCCCTCAGTTCTTAAAAACTACTGAGGCTAGTGGGCTGCAAATTGGTATGTTGGTCATCCACCTTCCAATCATCAAACATACCAAATTGCAGCCCTCTAGCCTCCTCAGCAGTTTTTATTTTAAGGTTAAACTTATCCATAACCGTGCATCTAGCAACAATACAGGATAGGCGGCTCACACAGCATTATAGGCCTACACTTATTTCACTACATCAACTGGGTCTTCATTTGAAATTCTTTAAACGCACTATCGACAGTTACAACTTCATTTTGTAAAGTTTAGTGTAATCTGTAATATGAACCTCTGAAAACCTATCGGAATTACACTTCCATCTTATTCCCTTTGACCCACAATGCAACTGCACTATTGTAAAAGTAACCAGCACTGTGAGGGTACCGTTTATAATGCTAAATAAGATTTTGCTTTTACACGTATTGTCAAATTCCACATAAATGAAGGGGATTTGTCCTGTTATCCCAACTATTTCAACTCGAGTCTTGAGTGTCTTTTGTTTTTGAGTACAAGGAAAATGTATTCCAATTCTAAAACTTTAGAGTAAATTAATCTTGAATTGATCTGTTATATCAAACTGCTCCTAACCATGGTATGACAGAAGTCTGGGCACTTCAGCATGATCGAACAGTGGTAATTGTCTTTAAATCAGCATCGGGGAGTACGCCTGGACTTAGCCCTATAGCAGCATGTACTACGCCAATACCCTTAAGATGAAGCCACCAGGATAGTAACACTTCTAAGAGTGGGGAAGTTAGTTACAAAAGGTAATAACTACATGTGAATTAACAAACAATAAATATGTAAGTACAGAAAGAGAAGGGCAGGTCAAGGTTAGGTTAGGTTTTATGAAATTTAGGCTGTCGAGCACTTTTGGCCGCCGTCCAGCGATTATGACGGTCAAGAGAGGGAGCTGGAGTGGCTGAAGAGCAAGATAAACATATCTAGAAAATACAAGATTTGAAGTACAAGGATCTGAATGTGGACCTGGGAGAAAGTCCCACACAATTGCGCTAGGAACAAATAATAGCAGAGGCTGGACAGCAAGACTGGAGAGAGGAAACTGGAATGGGGGTCACATAACGGGCTAAAAAAGTGGACACTGCAAACACCCTTTAGCAACAGCTACAGAGCATACTACCCCCTACCCCTACGGAAGCAGAGCAGGTAAAAAACGAAGGCAAATGGTCTATAGAGCTTCAAAATAGTATTGACCTATCGTTAGCCACCAGAATTTAGTCAGAACACTAGCAGGTAAGTAAAAAATGCGCCAAGTTTTCTTCGGCGCAATCGAGTTTTCGGTACAGCGTATAACCAAGGCCAACGAAAACAGATCTATCTTTCGGCTTGGTGGTGGCATATCCTATATCGTTGCCGAAAGCACGATTATGGCTAACTTTAACCTTAAATAAAAAAAAAAATACTGAGGCTAGAGGGCTGCAATTTAGTATGTTTGATGATTGGACGATCAACATGCCAATTTGCAGCCCTTAGCCTCAGAAGTTTTTAAGTTCTGAGGGCGGACAGAAAAAGTGCGGAAAATAAAAGTGCGGACGGACAGAAAGCCGGCACAATAGTTTTCTTTCACAGAAAACTAAAAGTCGAGTACGAGTTTCATTAACTAGGAAAAGTGACAGCAAGTAGTGTCTATAATATTATGACCACCTCCACATAAGAAAGCACTTTTCTCACATTTAATCTTGTAATCTCCATCACTTGCTCATAAACTTGCCTTTCACATTAAACTCTCGTACATTCCAATTAAAACTGCATTCCCAGAACCGTATTCCTTTACGAAAAACATGACAAATTCCTTACATAATTCATCTTTACTAATACATGCCCTTTCATTTGTTACTATAACCATAAGATTATACCAATTACCATTCCTATTTTCGTCAAGGGTTTTATGTACCGTCAACAGAAACGCATTTTTATATGATGTACTGTACAATTTCGCCATTCATGTCAGGGGGCATAATCATACACAATATAACACATTCATTACAATATCTGGTTTCATGGCTCAAATAATTTATATTTGCTATATTCCAATGAGCAATTAGCAGCAGTGAGCTTGCATGACACACACACAGAGAGAGAGAGAGAGAGAGAGAGAGAGAGAGAGAGAGAGAATGTCTAAACAACGTAAACTGCTGAAATACGGTTTACACAAGTGTTGATACATTCTATTCATTGACAAAAGTTATCACTGGGTACCGGTTTAATACCACACATAGGAAATAAAATATATAATAAAACCGTAATTTACGACAGAATCAGACAATTGCTGCCTAAACTATGAAAAACAAGTGCAAACTTGTCAAAATATACCAACGACGTTTGCAGTATCTCTACTGAGAACTATACACAGTAAAAATAATTGGTGCTACTATAGTAGGCGGTCTCCCCGCGTGTTTCTACAATAGTAGGGGTCTACCTGCGTGTTTCTATTAAAGTAGGCGGTCTCCCTGCGTGTTTCTACTATAGTAGGCGGTCTCCCTGCGTGCTTCTATTAAAGTAGGCGATCTCCCTGCGTGTTTCTACTATAGTAGGCGGTCTCCCTGCGTGTTTCTACTAAAGTAGGCGGTCTCCCTGCGTGTTTCTACTAAAGTAAGCGGTCTCCCTGCGTGTTTCTGCTATAGCAGGCGGTCTCCCTGCGTGTTTCTACTATAGTAGGGGTCTACCTGCGTGTTTCTACTAAAGTAAGCGGTCTCCCTCCGTGTTTCTGCTATAGCAGGCGGTCTCCCTGCGTATTTCTACTATAGTAGGGGTCTACCTGCGTGTTTCTACTAAAGTAGGCGGTCTCCTGCGTCTACTATAGTAGGGTGGTCTGCGTGTTTCTACTATAGTAGGGTCTACCTGCGTGTTTCTACTAAAGTAAGCGGTCTCCTGCGTGTTTCTGCTATAAGGTGTCTCCCTGCGTGTTTCTACTATAGTAGGTCTCCTGCGTGTTTCTACTAAAGTGTTTCCCTCCGTGTTTAAAGTATAGTAGGGGTCTACCTGCGTGTTTCTACTAAAGTAGGCGGTCTCCCTGCGTGTTTCTACTATAGTAGGGGTCTACCTGTTTCTACTAAAGTAGGCGGTCTCCCTGCGTGTTTCTACTATAGTAGGCGGTCTCCCTGCATGCTTCTATTAAAGTAGGCGATCTCCCTGCGTGTTTCTACTATAGCAGGGGTCTACCTGCGTGTTTCTACTAAAGTAAGCGGTCTCCCTGCGTGTTTCTGCTATAGCAGGCGGTCTCCCTGCGTGTTTCTACTATAGTAGGGGTCTACCTGCGTGTTTCTACTAAAGTAGGCGGTCTCCCTGCGTGTTTCTACTATAGTAGGGGGTCTACCTGCGTGTTTCTATTAAAGTAGGCGGTCTCCCTGCGTGTTTCTACTATAGTAGGCGGTAAGTAGGCGGTCTCCTGCGTGTTTCTACTATAGGCGGGCGATCTCCTGCGTGTTTCTACTATAGTAGGGGTCTATAGTAGGCGGTCTCCCTGCGTGTTTCTACTATAGTGTTCTACCTGCGTGTTTCTACTAAAGTAGGCGGTCTCCTGCGTGTTTCTACTATAGTAGGGTGTTTTCTACTATAGTAGGGTCTACCTGCGTGTTTCTACTAAAGGGCGGTCTCCCTGCGTGTTTCTACTATAGTAGGGGTCTACCTGCGTGTTTCTATTAAAGTAGGCGGTCTCCTGCGTGTTTCTACTAAAGTCTACCTGCGTGTTTCTATTAAAGTAGGTCTCTCCTGCGTGTTTCTACTATAGGTCTCCCTGCGTGTTTCTACTATAGTGTCTAGGCGTGTTTCTACTGCGTGTTTCTGCGTGTTTCTACTATAGTAGGGGTCTACCTGCGTGTTTCTATTAAAGTAGGCGGTCTCCCTGCGTGTTTCTACTATAGTAGGCAGTCTCCTGCGTGTTTCTATTAAAGGGCGATCTCCTGCGTGTTTCTACTAACCGGTCTCCCTGCGTGTTTCTACTAAAGTAGGCGGTCTCCTGCATGTTTCTATATAGTAGGGGTCTCCCTGCGTGTTTCTACTAAAGTAGGGTCTCCTGCGTCTTTCTGTCTCCTCCTGCGTGTTTCTACTATAATCTACCAGGCTACTACAGTAGGCGGTCTCCCTGGTCTCCAGGCGGTCTCCCTGCGTGTTTCTACTACCTGCGTGTTTCTACTAAAGTAGACGGTCTCCTGCGTGTTTCTACTATAGTAGGCGGTCTCCCTGCGTGTTTCTAATAAAGTAGGCGGTCTCCTGGTCTGTCAGTCTGCCTGCGTGTTTCTACACTGTTTCGCCGTGTTTATCAATATCCCCTCGGGGATCAAACGTCCCTAAGTGCATTTGATCACATTTGATCCCCGAGGGCCTAGTACTAAACACGGCGAAACACATTTGATCCCTTAAGTAGACCGCCTACTATAGCAGCACCAAACAATTAATAACTGAATTATCTAATAGTAATGCAAAGGATGCATCCTGACCTATCACCACCTCTCCCCAGGCCACACCGCCACAACCCCTACCCCCCCCCCCGCGAAAAGTTCCCACTTTTCCTACCTGACCTTTTATTTCGCACTTACAGCTACAATCAAGCAACCTGAAGTTAGCCATGGCTATTTCATCTAGCTTAGTAAACAAAAAAAATGTTAAAGAAATGTGGCCATTGGCCACTTTCCTTTGTATTATTGTTTTATTTTAGGCAAAAAGTAACCGAATTACAAATCACAGGTAACTTAGGCTAGTAAGAAAACTATTTACATAGGCCTAACCGAGGTTCACCTACTGTAGATCGTACGGCAGTTGGTTAAAAAAAAATAAATTGAAGTGTAAGAAAAAAAATACAGACTGAACTGCATATTCCATTAAAATTCATTGGCAAGGCAGATATTGTTGACACTGATACGTTGTCAGCTTGAAAAATAACCTTAACCTAATCATTTAATCAGTCTAAAAACACATGACCAGTAAAGCTATCAAGAACTAGGCCTAGGCCTAGTCGTACTTCCAAGACAGTACGTTATCGATCTGACCCTTTACGATTAAATTACCCAGTCTACGATTAAATCCTAACGGCAAACAGTTCCCTAAAAGTACGCGGTATATGCCTGAAATTTAATATTAAATATCGTTTCATAACTCTACAATATGACTAAGACTCACGGTCTGAGAGAGCAGTTCCTAAGAAGGCCAGTGGTATTTGGGGGTCCTATTTAGATGAAGTAGTGACGAGCTAAGATCAAATGCTTCATACACATTATAAAATCGCATAGTCACACGAGTGATAGAACATTTTAAAAACGGAAGTAACGACGCACAAATGACACTTTCATATACCGTCAGTCTGGTAAGTGTTTTAAGCGGCGGCGAGAACTGAAGTGTTGGAGCTGACGCAAATTTGCCCATACACCTTTAGAATGTTAATATTGGTCGATATCTTCCTAACAACTGGATAATTCTGAATAGCTTACTGTAATAAACGTCAGAAAGTAAAAAAAAAAAAAAAAAAAAAGTATATAAAGCATTTAAATTTCTAATGAACCGTCGGTTATGAAAAACTCATTTAAAGCTCCCAAACAACGTACTGGCGGTGATGACGTCATCAAAGACAAGGCAGTCATTCTTTCAGATAACGCGGAATAGTATTAGTCCTATAATCATTCGTAACTGCCTTGATGGCTATTCGACAATTTTACTTCCTGCGCTGTGAATATAATAGTGTCCTTTTCTTAGTATAAAATGGATTATTTTATGAATGCTTGTTAATTCGTAAATTCAATCTATTAACACACCAGTAGGTCTAATGAATTAGGACTTCGTAGCCTAAAGTGCCTTCTTTCTAAATAACGTCAACGTGTTCATATATATATATATATATATATATATATATATATATATATATATATATATATATATATATATATATATATATGTATGTATATATATATATATATATATATATATATATATATATATATATACATACATATATATATATATATATACTGTATATATATATATATATATATATATATATATATATATATATATATATATATGCAATAACCTCCCAAATACGTATGATTTTATTCGAGAACGGCGCTCACAGGTAAGGATATTCTTACAGAAAATTTGCATAATTTTTATTCGAATAATGTGCCAGTTTCGATGCTGTTCGAGTACATGACTAACAAGCCTTCTTTCATAGACAACATAGTTTCGGGTCCCTCAAAGATGTCGTAGACTAATAACCGTCAAATATAATTTAAAATGGTTTTATAAGACCTACCCCTCTCAGATGAAGCCACTTACAGACAGAAGGTTAACGGGAGTTCAACAATAAGGTGACTAGTCATTTGACTAGTTTTTGTGAGTACGGTCTATATAAGAAATAAAACAAGTTAAAACGCCCCGCAGTTTCATCGGCGCAGTCGAGTTTTCTGTACAGCCGCTACAGCTTAAGATCTATCTTTCGGTGATTTCGGTATAATGCTGTATGAGCCGCAGCCCTGAAACTTTAATCACTGCCCGGTAGTGGCCTATCCTATATCATTGCCAGATGCACGATTATGGCTAACTTTAACCTTAAATAAAATAAAAACTACTCAGGCTAGAGGGCTGCAATTTGGTACGTTTGATGACTGGATGGTGGATGATCAACATACCAATTTGCAGCCCTCTAGCCTCAGTAGTTTTTAAGATCTGAGGCCCGACAGGAAAAGTGCAGACAACAAAAAATTGCGGACAAAAAAATGCGCACGGACAGACAAAGCCGGCACAATAGTTTTCTTTTACAGAAAACTAAAAAGTAGTCTTTGAACCTTTGTTGTGAAGTTCTTAAGCTTTTCCAAAGCAGTTTTTTCATGTATTTATTATCATTCATTTTTTTTACTAAGCTTTCCTTTGGACCCTGGTTAATCCATTTGGGGGCCAGCCCTATGAGAGCTGATAGTCAGCTCAGTGGTCTGATTAAACTATTTTAATAATAATAATAATAATAATAATAATAATAATAATAATAATAATAATAATAATAATAATAATAATAATAATAATAATAATAATAATAATCTACTTGGGAAATCAATCCCTTAGGACAAGGGGTTCCACGGTTAAGTTATCTTCAATTGACCATACTCATTACCTGTTAAATTTGAAGGCAATTGTTGTCAAGAGAATAGATGCTGTAATCCTTAAATGGATTATGCGTGTTGATATAATTCACAAATAACTCATAATTAATGATGGATAATCAAATTTTTTGAACTGAATTGAATTGAAAATAGAGTTTAGGCCAAAGGCCAAGCACTGGGACCTATGAGGTCATTCAGCGCTGACACGGAAATTGACAGTAAGAGGTTTGAAAGGTGTAACAGGAGGAAACCCTCAAAGCAGTTGCACTATGACTCAATCGTTAGGAGCAGGTTGAGGAAAGTAAGGTGGAAGAAAGAGAATATGAAAGGAGGTACAGTAAAGGGAACGAATGGGGTTGCAGCTAGGGGCAGGAGGCGCTCTTCAAAGAAACCTTAAGTAACGACTAACCCCCTACGGGAGTCATGGAATTAACATTTCTTATGTTTCATCCGATTTTTGAGTAATTTCAGGATACCTTATATGATACTATTTATGATATACAGTATAATGATTAACAAACACATTTCCTTTTTTATGTCATTATTTTATATTAGATGTTATACTTTAAAAGTCTTCCTATTGCAATTATCGTAATCTTTACTGAATTTAAAACTGTGAAGCATATTTCTGTTCAACGGGAGTTTCAGTTGATAGTACCATGTGTGTTTTTAACCTCTGGGTGCTTCTTGCAACATTTTGCAACTCACTTACTATACCCCGGGAATAACTTACACCCAGGGGGAATTATTACTGATAAGTGATCCGTCCCCGGCTGCCTGGTTTAAAAACAAGATGCACAGTGACTCTGAACAATGGGCTACTGAGTCACGCGTGACCAAAATTCATTAATATATATATATATATATATATATATATATATATATATATATATATATATATATATATATATTACATATATATAATGTTATATATAGTATATGTGTGTATAATTTATGTGTATATACATATATACACATGTATATACATATACATAATATATATGTATATACATATATAATGTATGCACATATATACATATGCATAAAAGCAAAAATCATTGGAAAATAACCAACACAGGTGAAAAAATAGTTTTATTTGCTATATAGGTCGTTCACCACAGTGAACAGGTGGCCTTTCAGCATGCAAGCCAAGATCATGATTGAAGTTTGCTCTCTGAAAGATAACAGGAAAAAAAAAAGACGTTCATTTAGCAATAACTGAATAACAAGAACTGTGGCTCAATAAATGAGACTTCATCAAATGCAGATTATTCATGTCTAGTCGTTCACAAATATATAAAATTTCTTTAAATTTCGTCACAAACTGATGACAAGTCATGATTACTTAACAAAAAAGAATATTTTCATGTCGTTTTTATTTCAGTATTTCAAAACAATTACTATGTCTGTTGCTGTCAATATTCATTATTCATCAAATCCCATTTCATTTGCAGTCATTCACTTTTCACACTTTCACGCTTAACCTTTCTTAGAAAGCCAAAAAGGTATAAACGTGAAAAAAGAGTAACAGAGATAAGTGACATTGGAAGCACTTGATAGCAAAACTCTGACAGGTACACAGTACTGAGTATTGTAAATATAAAACTGAAGTTCATAGCAAGGCTGTTAGTATTGAGACCTAACAAAGCTATGAAGATACACGGGAATAGGAAAGATTTCAGACTTCCAAGACTGTATCACAGATCGAAAAAAGACTTGGTTGGAAAGACTGGTTTGTAAGACAGATCAACAACACAGAGCAGTTTTCTGAATCAATCAACAGCACTAGGTCAAAAGTAAAAATGAAGTTTGTGTTTAGCAAAAAGAACAAAGAGCTTAATTCAGACTTCCGAGACTGTATCACAGATCGGTAAAAGACTTGACAAAAACACTTGGTTCAAAAGACTGGTTTATAACACTGATCAACAACACAGAGCAGTTTTCTGATCAATCAACAAGCACTAGATCAAAAGAAAAACAGAAGAATTGTGTTGGAAAGACAGGCTATAACACTGATCAACAACACAGTGCAGTGTTTGGAATCACAGAATCAACAGAGGAATGAAAAACAACAGTGTAGTTAGCAAAATAAACAAAGAGCGTGGCTAGGCCTATGTGGCTTTGCAGCTGACTTCGGAAGAAAGATATATTTCTCGACGTCGTTTGCGTGCCATCGAGAGAGTGAAGAGTTAGTTTTAGTAGAACCCAGGGTACCATTGTCCGAAGTACTGCGGTCTGAAGAACTGCGTAGGGCGTGGGCGGGGTCTTGGGCCGAAAACTATGGGTGGGGCGCCCTCGAAACGGTCGTTGGCTGTTAAAGAGTTGAAGACGGGACGACTACTCAGGGCTCCCTGGGAAATCAAAACAGATTTTATATATATCTCGAAGAACAGACTTTATAACTTAGGAATAACACAGATTGTACTATTTAGAAATAAAACATTTTATGACTAAAAAAGATATTATAACTTGGGAATAAAAAATTTTTATAACTCGGAAACACAACAGATTTTGTAACTCGGAAACAAAACAGATTTTATAACTAGGAAGTAAAGCAGATTTTATAACTTGGAATAAAACAGATTTTATAACTTATGAATAAAACAGATTATACAACTTAGAAATAAAACATTTTATAACCAAAAAAGATTTTATATCTTGGGAATAAAAACAGATTTTATAACTTGGAAACAAAAAACACATTTTATAACTAAGATATAAAACAGTTTTATAACTCGGAATAAAACAGATTTTATAACCTGGAAGCTAAATAGATTTAATAACTTGGATATAAAAACATTTTATAACTTGGAAATAAAACCAATTCACAACTTAGAAATAAAAGATTTAGATTTTATAACTAGGAAATAAACAGATTTTATAACTTGTAAACAAACCATGTTCGCATTTAAAATTCTTGTATAGAACAGAATAGAATAGAATTTAGGCCAAAGGCCAAGCGCTGGGACCTACGAGGTCATTCAGCGCTGAAAAGGAAATTGACAGCTAAAAATTTAATGTTTGAAAGGTGTACCAGGAGGAAAACCTTGCAGTTGCACCGTAAAAAAATTATCAGGAGAGGGTTGAGGAAAGTACGATGGAAGAGAGAGAATGTGAACGGAGATACAGTAAAAGGAACGAAAGGAGTTGCAGCTAGGGGCCGAAAGGACATTGCAAAGAACCTTAAGTAATGCCTACAGTGCACCGCATTAAGGACACTGACAGCACTACCACCATACCAGGAAAATTCTTGTACAGGTCATGTTACGTTGCCAAATTTCTCCAATTAATGGAGAATTTCGGTAAAATATCCTGTACATGAACAGTACATGTTGGTGTGGCCTTTGGAGTTGCTGTTTAGCAATTCTTAAAATCGTTCTTTCCTTACAAAAATATCTTAGTGTAATAGCTTGCAATGTATGCTATCACTTGTGCTTAACAGTTCTTAAAATCATTCGCTTAGTGGGATGGTTTGTTTACAAGTCAGACAAGCAATGCATGCAATCGATTGTGCAAAGCCTTAAAAAGACGAACATATCTGAGAAACGGATGGCCTATAAAGCTGATATAATTCTGTCTACTTACAACACTAGGCCTAAAGGCATTCACTCCGCCGGCGAACTTGACGGGAACATCCTGAATCGTATTGGCATCTACCGCCTGACGAACATGACGGCTCAAGAAGAGAGGACCAAGGGGCGATGCATCTGAAATATATTATTTCTCGATTAAACCCCAAAAATCTAAACAGAATCTAAACACTTGCGAAGAAATGGTTAGGAATAAAACAGTGGTTTCAGATCTCAAAACCTACGACTCGAAAGGGTTCTTGAAATTGCTCACCTGAGTCTGCTGCTAAATATCCAGCAAGGACAATCAAGACCAGCCAGGTAGTCGACGCCATCTCGAGGATTATTTGAATCTGCGGAAAAAAAGTACGTGAGTATATCCACGTTATTTTAGACTTCTGAAAACTGAGCAAATAATCATTTGCATATCACGCCTTTAATTAAAGTTATCAGAATCTTCATATATGGAAATCTATGTGCAAACCAAGCCAGGAATCTAGATGCCTAATGTTAGTTTGCGTAATGGTTTGATTTGATCCGATTTTATGAAAAATTTGGCTACAAAGCCAAGCACTGAAGGGGCACTCTCAGCCATTTAGAGCCCATGATAGTGAAAAGAGGGAGCTGGAGTGGTTGGACAGCAAGATGGAAGAGAGGAAGTGGGAACGGAGGTCAAGTAAAAGGCTAGGGGCCTAAAGGACGCTGCTAACAACCTTAGTAATGCCTACATTGCACCATGTGAGGTGCACTGGCGGCACTAACCCCTTATAGAGAGTTTACATAGTTCTAAATAAATGTGTCTTCGGAACACAGAAAGGGTGCTAAACTTCCCTTTCCTCACAGTAATGTTTTGCACAGTTGAATGCCAGCAACTCCGCTGGCGTGAAAAATTGACAGGTAAAAAAATGCGCCGAAGTTTCTTCTGCGCAATCGAGTTTTCTGTACAGCCGCTACAGCGTATAATCAAGGCAACCGAAAACAGATCTATCTTTCGGTGGTCTCTGTATAATGCTGTATGAGCCGCGGCCTATGAAACTTTAACCACGGCCCAATGGTGGCCTATCCTATATCGTTGCCAGAAGCAAGATTATGGTTAACTTTAACCTTAAAAAATAAAAACTACTTAGGCTAGAGGGCTGCAATTTGGTATGTTTCATGATTGGAGGGTGGATGATCAACATACCAATTTGCAGCCCTCTAGCCTCAGTAGTTTTTAAGACCTGAGGACAGATAGAAAAAAGTGCGGACGGACAGACAAAGCCGGCACAATAGTTTTATTTTTAGAAAACTAAAAATGATAATGTGTACACCAAAAACATATCCAAGATAGAAATCAGCAACTAAAAGACACTCATTAGATCAATTACTTAGTCAACAAAGAATTAGCCATCTTTGTACCTCGACATTTTATGAAGAACAGTGAAATTCCGTCTATAGCAAACTTGAAAACATTTTAACATTAAACCTTAAGGAAAATACACTTCCATCTGCTTTTATACACAAATATTATTATTATATTATTATTATTATTATTATTCAGAAGACGAACCCTATTCATATGGAACAAGCCCACCACAGGGGCCACTGGCTTGAAATTCAAGCTTCCAAAGAATGTTATGGCGCTCAGTTGAAAGTTACAGAAGGTAAAAGGCAATACAGATAGAAGAGAGCTGATAGAACTTCTACTGCAATTTTAAAAACTTCAGGTGTACCGGTTTTATTTTCCATTCCCTCATATTTAGTCATTCATCGCCTTTTCCTATAATCTCTCTCTCTCTCTCTCTCTCTCTCTCTCTCTCTCTCTCTCTCTCTCTCTCTCTGTGCAGGCTGATCTCCATTTGAATTGAATTGAATAATGAACTTAGGCCAAAGGCCAAGCACTGGACCTATGAGGTCATTCAGCGCTGGAAGGGAAACTGACAGTACAAGGTTACAAAGGTGTAACAGGAGGAAAACCTCAAAGCAGTTGCACTATGAATCAATTGCTAGGTGAGGCTGGAGAGTATGATGGAAGAAAGAGAATATGAAAGGAGATACAGTAAAAGGAACGAAAGGGGTTGCAGCTAGGGGCCGAAGGGACGCTGCAAAGAACCTTTAGGAATGCCTAGTGCATCGCATGAGGTGCATTGATGGTACTATCCCCTTACGGGGTGATTGGCCTTTGGAACTCGGTTTATTGAAGTCTATTGACTCTGTCCAAAAGGGTTTTCAGCTGAAGATTTAAAGAAAGAACGAGAGGAAGGTCCTATATATATACTATTCAATAGTACAGACTTAAGTGAATACGAATCACTCTCCACTCATAAGTATGACCTTGGCATTGTTAGAGGACCCGCCAGTGTATTTGATGACGAAATTCGGAAATAGGAAGCACAACAAAGGCCGTTATACGCACTAAGTCAGACTGTGAATACAAAGACACTTTTTTTCTTCTTCTTCATTTTCCAGGTAAGGGCAAGGTTTGAATTTACTTAACGGGAATGCAGCGTTATGTACGTTTCCTTAAAATTATTATTATTATTATCATTATTATTATTATTATTATTATTATTATTATTATTTAATTTCCTAGGTAAGGGTAAGGTTTGAATTTACTTAACAGCAATACAGCGTTATGTGTTTTCATAAAAAATATTATTATTATTATTATTATTATTATTATTATTAGCGACACCTTCCCTGTGGACGGTGGCACTGAATATGTTAGCTGTTTCGATGTCATCTTATTTGTATAGAGTTTTCTCCTTGCGTCTTATAACCCTCTAATCATCAGATTATGTAGAAGCCTCTATACAAATTAAACGCCGTAGATTCATTTATTATTATTATTATTATTATTATTATTATTTCGTAAGTTAAGCCGGTATATACAAACACAAGAGGGTAGTCTCCCGCGCCCTATATAACATCATAAATTTGAAAAAAATCTTATTTTCACGAACAGAATAAATCAACAAAGATAATTAACACCAAAACAAAAAGAAATTATGTCCATGATAATAATATGGGCATGCGTGTGATGTGCGGAGCTTAACGCATGCACAACATGCCTCTTTGTATTTAAAGAAAAACGCGTAAACTTGAAACCGCCTCTACAAAGGATCGTAAGCGATGTGTGTCATCAGGGGACTTCCCCCGTAGGAAGACAGTGCCGTCAGTGCACCTTGTGCGGAGCACTGTAGGCATTACTTGAGGTTCTTTGCAACGTCCCTTCCTTAGACCCCTAGCTGCAACCCCTTTCGTTCCTTTTACTGTACCTCCTTTCATATTCTCTTTCTTCCATCTTACTTTCCTCGACCCTCTCCTAACGATTGATTTATAGTGCAACTGCGAGGTTTTCCTCCTGTTACACCTGTCAAACCTTTTACTGTCAACTTCCATTTCAGCGCTGAATGACTTCACAGGTCCCAGTGTTTGGCCTTTGGCCTAAACTCTATATTCAATTCAATTCAGGAACTTGGTCAATTCCAGCCAAGTTATCTACGCAAATAAATATCATCATGAATAATTTTCCTATTATACAGTACATGCAAAGATTCTTTTACAAGTAAAAAATGCGCCGACGCCTCTTCGGCGCAATCGAGTTTTTTGTGCTTCGTATAATCAAGGCCACCGAATATAGATCAATCTTTCGGTGGTTTCGGTATAATGCTGTATGAGCCGCGGCCCATGAACTTTAACCACGTTGCCAGATGCATGATTATGGCTAACTTTAACCTTAAATAAAATAAAAACTACTGAGGCTGCAATTTGGTATGTTTGATGATTGGAGGGTGGATGATCAACATAGCAATTTGCAGCCGTCTAGCCTCAGTAGTTTTTAAGATCTGAGGGCGGACAGAAAAAAGTGCGGACGGACAGACAAAGCCGGAACAATAGTTTTCTTTTCAGAAAACTAAGAGTAATTTAGATAAGCGAAACTAACAGAGGAACACACGTTCTCACTAATATTAAGCTCTCTTTCACGACATTAACGTAGCGGCTTGTAAAAATGACTCAAGCTTCCATTATGAATTTTCAGTTTGTAAAATAAATAGCAATGAACTCTACATTTTAAAAAATATATATATTCTGTGAATGAATAAAAACAAGGCATTCACTCTAACTGGTACAAATATGAATCGAAATGATTTAAACCTACTTTAAGCCTTGCTCAAGAAAAGAATTTTATGTGTATGACGCTAGTAATCACGAAAACCACAACCTCCACCATTATAACAGAACAATTCTGTCTGTGATCAACATAACTTGAAAATAGCCGCCCTTGAAAGCGCGTCATAAAAATAAAGAATATGAGAATTGTAGATCGTAATTTCTCCTCCACCTTTTAAGACCAGCTACGTCAATAAACCTCGTTAAATGAATTCCCCGCAACCCACCAATTGAGTAAACAGGAAACCCGCGTAAGAGTGGGATTCCCGTTGGTCAACCACTTAATTTTTTACTTATTTCTTTGCCATGAATGCTGGACACGATTTTAACAGCGCGGGCTTATAATCATTAATTAATTCTTTGTCAGCTTCAATTGATTTTCGATAAACTGACCTGATTGCAACAACTTTCTCCTGACTTTCTCTAAGTGAAACTCTCTAAAAAAGAGAAAATATACTCGTTTAACAGAAGTTTTTCTTTCGGGCAATGCTTTCCATCACTACACTGCAACGAACACTCGTTTGCAATTACGGTGTAAAGAAAACGGGGAGACGCATCTTACCTGTCGCAAAGAAAACGGGATGATGATGCCTTTGTAGGTCGGTGTTCACACACAATGAACAGAGAACGTTACCCGTGGAACTAAAGACTTGAATTGAACAGCCATTACCGGAGCCTCCTGTCTTATATATCGTCGCCACCATCGGCCGTCCGCTACGAATGTTGGCCCCTCCTCCTCCTCCCCGCTCTTCCTTCCTCCTCCCACAACTTCTCACTCATTCTCTCCCCTGAAGGTAGAAGGAAACTGACCTTGGCTTCAAGACTACGTCTAGCAAATACTGGACCATTCAGGTTACATTTTTCCTGGTAATTCCTTTTTCGTAGCTTATAAAGTCTTTGTCAGGTTCAAAATTATGTATTTTGTAGCACCACGTCAGAAATTAAAGCAATTAAACCTTAGGTACCAGTTTGGACAAGTTTTGAACCCACTAAAGAACTTGGTTTTGTACGAAACAGATATTCCCTTAAACGTAAATGATATATCTTCAAGAAAGTCCTGCTATTTTTCCATGGTGATTTGCTATATAAAGTCTCTTGTCAGGTACATAATTATGTATTTTGTAGCTCCACGTTAGAAATGAAAGCAAATAAAAGGTCACTGTCAGTTTATACAAGTTTTGAACGCACCAAAGAACTCGGTTTTATACGATACAGATACTCCCCTAAACGTAAACGATATATCTTCAAGAAAGACCTGTTTATTATTAGAGTCCTCTCTCTGACTCAGCACCCCGAAGCTGTCCTTGAAATGTCAAGGCCAGACTCAAATTTAATCTCTTGAAGTTATCAGAGAGATTTTAAGAATTTCCTGCCAGTGCCACCGGAGTGAGAAAGTGGATCTGATTTTCTGATAACTCTTCTAATTTTAGTTTTCTGTAAAAGAAGACTATTGTGCCGGCTTTGTCTGTCCGTCCACACTTTTTTCTGTTCGCCCTCAGATCTTAAAAACTACTGAGGCTAGAGGGATGCACATTGGTATGTTGATCAGCCACCCTCCAATCATCAAACATACCAAATTGCAGTCCTCTAGCCTCAGTGGTTTTTATTTTATTTAAGGTTAAAATTAGTCACAATCATCCGTCTGGCAACGATATAGGCCAGGCCACCACCGGGCCGTGGTTAAAGTTTCATGGGCCGCAGCTCATTCAGCATTATACTGAAACCACCGAAAGATAGATCTATTTTCGGTGGCCTTGATTATGAACTGTACAGACAACTCCACTGCGCCGAAGAAACTTCGGCGCATTTTTTACTTGTTTCTTTTGGTTTCAGGAAACTCTACAGATGATTTTTCCTAACAATCAAAATATGTTTAGTAATAATTAACGCATTCAGCTGATGCAGGAAACCATCACTGATTAAAATATACAAAGATTTGTCAAAAGTAACATGTTGAGTATACCCTGAGACTTGAAACTATGAAAATAAAGTGTTTTAATCTTACCGTCATTATAATGCTATTCTGTAATTGCAAACCAAGAAATCGCGGTTGTTTTCATATTTCCATGAAATTACACCAATGTCAGCAACACTCAACACACTAAGAGCGATAGAATAACTGAGATATGACTGTTATTAAAAACACGCTGTAGCTCCCATTGTCATTACCAAGGCAGCAATAATTTGGGTTTATAATGAAGATGTGATGATTTTCATGAATGGGAGTATGTTGATGATGATGATGATGAGTAGGATTATGATGATGAAGAAATTTCACTGAGGCTCCAACATCCATAAAAAAACATCATTATTTCAGGAATGCCGAAATGTTAGTTCAATGTTGAATAATGTTGAAAATTACCGTCTCCTCTTTGTCACTCTGGATAAAATGAATGTGGGTACGCAGACATCAGTGTATTTATACACACACACACACACACATATATATGTGTGTGTGTGTGTACTGTATATATACCGTATATACATATATATATACACATGTATATATACATGTATATATATATATATATATATATATATATATATATATATATATATATATATATATATATATATGTATATACACAGCTTGCAACAGGTACAAAAAAGCCTTAACTGTTTCCTGACAATCCACTGTGCCTCTATTGACATAAGCTGTCAACTGGACACCTGGATGGTTAGCGGACTATTGCGGGTCGCATCCAAGGTGCAGAGGGGCACAACGCCAATTTCTTCTTCCCCAGAAAAGACTTTGCTAAGAACCCGGAGGGAGCGCTCACGCCCTATGGATTTCCACAGACACAAAATAAAGAAGGAACTGAGAAGTGCGTCAGCTCCGCAAAGAAAACCGGTCATGCAAGGCAGACATTTTATCGCCGTCATTATCTCTCAAAATTTATGACTTGTAAGGCAACGGCTTGCTTTTGCTCTCTCTCTCTTTCTCTCTAGGACCAAGTCTAAGATGATTGATGAGACAAGAGACTTCCTATCTCTACGGATTGCCCAAGTTTCCTGCAATCCCTTGCCAGAAAAAGATCACTGATAGAAGGATGGAAAGGGTATCCTACGTTGAAAAAATGGTATCCTACGTTGCGAAGACACTTCCGCAGGAAGCCTGTGTTCTGTAGGACCTCTTATTGATTCATTGATTAACGGAAAGGTTTATCTTGCACCGTAATATCGATTTTTAGTTTTCTATGAAAGAAAATTATTGTGCCGGCTTTGTCTGTCCGTCCTCACTTTATTCTGTCCGCCATCAGATCTTAAAAACTACTGAGGCTAGAGGGCTGCAAACTGGTATGTTGATCATCCATCCTCCAATCATCAAACATAACAAATTGCAGCCCTCTAGCCTCAGCAGCTGTTATTTTATCTAAGGCTAAATTTAGCCATAATCGTGCATCTGGCAACGATATAGCCAGGCCACCACCGGGCCGTGGTTAAAGTTTCATGGGCCGCGGCTTATACAGCATTATACCGTGTGAAATTACATTTTTATTTGAAACAGGACTGAGAAAACTAATTTTAAAGATTCCTATACAGATGGTTATATATAATTGAAAATCATTCCCGTAGGGCTGTCAGTTTACCTCACATGGTGTACAGTAGGCATTACTTAAGGTTCTTTGCACCGTACCTTCGGCCCCTGTCTTTAACCCCTTTCATTCCTTTTGCTGTAACTCCGTTCACATTCTCTCCTGGCAATTGTTTCTTAGTGCAACTGCGAGGTTTTCCTCCTATTACACCTTTCAAATCTTTATACTCTCAGTTTCCCTTCAGCTCTGAATGACCTCGTAGGTCCCAGCCCCTGGCCTTTGGCCGTAATTTCATATTCCATTCCATATAAAAAAAAAAAACATGTTCAAGTGTAATCTCAAGATTAAGACTTTCTTGAATACCGTTCTCTACAAGTGTTCAGAATTTCATTCAAATATGTCTTTCTACATCATCGTATTCTACAAGATAATATTATTCATTCACAATTAAAGTGTTGGAATATTTCTGCTGAATAGTAACATTGCGCAAGTCTAGTGGTGACAAAATAGTTACCGATCTGCGCACGCCGGTAGAACTGGTATGGAGTATTTCTCTAAATGCTACAAAAATACTTACCGATCTGCGCACGCTAACAGAAGTGGTATCGAGTATTTATCTAAATGTTATAAAAATAGTTACCGATCTGCGCACGCTAACAGAGGTGGTATCGAGTATTTATCTAAATGTTATAAAAATAGTTACCGATCTGCGCACGCTAACAGGAGTGGTATCGAGTATTTATCTAAATGTTATAAAAATAGTTACCGATCTGCGCACGCTAACAGAAGTGGTATCGAGTATTTATCTAAATGTTATAAAAATAGTTACCGATCTGCGCACGCTAACAGAAGTGGTATCGAGTATTTATCTAAATGTTACAAAAATAGTTACCGATCTGCGCACGCTAATGGCAGTGGTATCGAGTATTTATTTAAATGTTGCAAAACCAGTTGCTTGTCTGCGCATGCTGGGAGAAGTGGTACTGAGTTTTTATCTAAAATACTACAAAAACAGTCGTCGATCTGAGCACAAGTGGCATTTTGCATTTATCTAAATGTTAAAAAAATAAATAACAAATTCTCCATCTGGACAAACTAATATGGGTAGTACTGAACTGAATATAGAATTTAGGCCAAAGGCTGCATGACCTGTGAGGTCATTCAGCGCTGAAATGGAAGCTGACAGTAAAAGGTTTGAAAGGTGTAACAGGAGGAAAACCTCGCATTTGCACTATGAATCAATTGTTAGGAGAGGGTTGAGGAAAGTAAGATGGAAGAAAGAGAAATTGAAAGGAGGTACCGTAAAAGGAGCGAAAGGGGTTGCAGCTAGGGGCCTATAAGGAAGGTACGCTGCACTGCAAAGAACCTTAAGTAATGCCTACAGTGCACTGCCTGAGGTGCACTGACGGCAGGAGATGAAGGTCCCTTGAAATTATACTACATCCGCTCGCTTTTTTTGGACGCAAAATGCAGAAACACCTTTTCTTGGATTAGATCCACGCGATGAGTCGGTCTTAACTCGCCCACTTATCGCAAAGAAATCAGATGAAGTTTTGTTCTTTGGCAAAAAAACAAGTAAAAAAAAAAAGACGTTAGTGGACGTTGGTGTGGTTTTACTAAATGAGATGCATATACATTTTGGCACTGAGAGAGAGAGAGAGAGAGAGAGAGAGAGAGAGAGAGAGAGAGTATTTATTTCAGAGTCACTCCACTGGCATGAGAGAGAGAGAGAGAGAGAGAGAGAGAGAGAGAGAGAGAGAGAGAGTATTTATTTCAAGGTCAAGCCTCAGTCACTCCACTGGCATGAGAGAGAGAGAGAGAGAGAGAGAGAGAGAGAATCTATTTTGAGGTTCAACCTCAGTCACCTCATTGGCGAGAGAGAGAGAATCTATTTTGATGTTGATTAAAAGAGAGAGAGAGAGAGAGAGAGAGAGAGAGAGAGAGAGAGAGAGAGAGAGAGAGAGAGAATCTATTTTGAGGTTCAACCTCAGTCACCTCATTGGCGAGAGAGAGAGAAAGAGAGAGATCTATTTTGAGGTTTGATTAAGAGAGAGAGAGAGAGAGAGAGAGAGAGAGAGAGAGAGAGAAGAGAGAGATTTTTGAGGTGCAACCTCAGTCACCTCATTGGCGAGAGAGAAAGAAAGAGAGAGAGAGAATCTATTTTGAGGTTGATTAAAAGAGAGAGAGAGAGAGAGAGAGAGAGAGAGAGAGAGAGAGAGAGAGAGAGACTCCACTGGCCTGAGAGAGAGAGAGAGAGAGAGAATTATTTAATGTTAAATCTCAGTCACTCCACTGGCCTGAGAGAGAGAGAGAGAGAGAGAGAGAGAGAGAGAGAGAGAGAGAGAGAGAGAGAGAGAAATCTATTTTGAGATTCAACCTCAGTCACTCCATTCCGGGAGGAAAACCCGGAAAAACTCATCGCTAATTCCCATGTTGCTCTGCGCAAAAAAAAAAAAAAAACCGGTTCTTTCTCATTGTAGTTTTTCTCTCCTATTCTTTCGAAATTACAATTTAATTTTATCTTTTATTAGGTCTTCGTTTTTTACTTTGCTATTTGATGTAATCTTAACATATATAGTTAATTTCTCTTGCATTATTCTTTAGTTTCTGGGACACGTATAAACGACAATACACGAACATGCATACATACATATACCTGTACATATATATACTGATGTATATATACACATATATATATATATATACTGTATATATAGAATCTGTATATATATAATATATATATGTATATATATACACATACACGCTGTTCGGTTTTTAATGCACCGCCCTTTTGTCAAGGCCATTTTAATTGGAATTGGATCTGTCAAAGCCAGAACTGTCAAGGCCATTGGAATTGGAATTAGAACTGTCAAGGCCATTGGAATTGGAATTGGATCTGTCAAGGCCATTGGAACTGGAATTGGAACTGTCAAGGCCACTGGAACTGGAATTTAGACCACAGGCCAAGTGCTGTGACATACGATGTCATTCAGAGCTGAGAATAATTTTGAAACCATTGTTAGGTGAGGGTGGAAAGTAACATGAAAGAAAATATGAACAGAGGTATAGTAAAAAGGAATGAAAGGAGTTGCAGCTAGGGGCCGAAGGGACGCTGCAAGGAACCTAAAGTAATGCAACCAGTGCACCTTGTGAAGTGCACTGACGGCATTACCCCCTTTAAGGGATCTAACGGTTATTAAAGTCCTTCAAATATCAGCTATCAGTATGTCCTCCCCGTGGTGTGATTTTCTTTACCCAAGCTAGACCTATTGTTTTAAATCTAGTGCCAATATTCAAACGAAAGCTAGACAAATTGCCTTAATTTCGTGTCAGTGAATCACACGAAAGCTAGACCTATTTTAGTTTCGTGTCAATATTCACAGGAAATCTAGACCCATTGTTTTAATCTCGTGTCAGTGAATCACACAAAAGCTAGACAAATTGTTATAACTCCGTGCCATGCATCACAAGAAAACTAGACCCATATTTTAATTTCGCTTCAATAATCACACGAATCCTAAACCCATCGTTTTAATCTCGTGTCAGTGATTCACACGAAAGATAGACCTATTGTTTTAAAACTAGTGTCAATATTCACACGAAAGCTAGAGAACCTGTTATAATCTTGTGTCTGAATCACACGAAACCAACTGCAGTTCAGCTACTCCAGTATTTTCGAGGACAAAGGAGGGAGGAGACAGGCAAAGATTCCATCCGTTCGCCACCTGTCTATTACATTTCCTGCCTGAATCATATATCTACCCGCCAATGACCTTTCACTTCTACTGTAATCTGTGCTGGATACGTTTTCTCCAGACGCCCCTTTCGAGGAGGGCAATCCACGGTATGCGCATCGTCTTCACACCGGTTGAAACAGCTTTCGAACAGGTTTGAACCAGGTCTGCGCTTCTGTTTGGCGCTTACAATTGGCGCTTTTTGCATAACCGGTTCGCGCGCGTAACCACTGGTTTTTAAGCGTCTATGAAACGAAATGGTAATTAAAGAGAACGTAATTTTATTATTTGATGAGGTTTTGATATCACAGAATGATTATCAGCCGTGGAGTGCATCTAATTGTTGTTGTAGATTGTGCTAGCCTTATGCCAGCGCGGGTTCTTGCTCTTGGACAGCCCCTAATTTGATGATGATGTTGATGATGACGATGATGAGTATTATTATTATTATTATTATTATTATTATTATTATTATTATTATTATTCAGAACATGAACCCCATTCATTTGGAACAAGCCCACCACAGGAGCCACTGCTTTGAAATTCAAGCTTCCAAAAACTACAGTGTTCATTTGAAAGAAGTGACAGAAGGTAATGGCAAATACAGAGAGAAGAAACCAGTTATTAGAAAAGAAAAAAATAACAAATAGTGTTATAATTCTACTTGATAAGACTACAAGTGTTGTAATTCTACTAAAATCTTACTGCATTAGGTCTTCAGCACCGATGTTAACTCGTGTCACACAGACCGCCAAAAAACATAGAGCCAGTTAACAGGGGCACCAACTCGTCAAAATGGCCTGAAAAATCTGGAAGATGACGCCAAGTCCACATGTTACAGTGAGTCAATAACCCTTCAGAGTTGTACTGTACGTTCCTTAAAATCACAGGCAAAAAAACATGGAGGCAAGTTGTCTGGATTCTGGATTGCTGCCGTGGGGCACTGGAAGGAAAACAGACAGAGACATTTCTGGTGAATTCTGGGAAATTTGTTTCCAGTTAGATGCTCTGGCAAGTTTACTGGCTACCAGTACGAACAAGAGCCCGTGCAGAAAAGACTTGCTATATATATATATATATATATATATATATATATATATATATATATATATATATATATATATATATATAATATATATATATATATATATATACACACATATATATAAAGCCTGCCTTTATATATATATATATATATATATATATATATATATATATATATATATATATAAAAGTAACCAATTGTGTCATAGAATTTTATTCAGTTATTGTTACATAGTCTTATCACCTTCAAAGTATTCTCCATTTGAAGCAATGCATATCCAGACGTGTTTTCCACTGTTGAAAGCAATTCTGGAACTCTTGTGATTATGGCAATGACTCCGTCGTTTTCTTCTGACAACGTCTAAAACACCTTTGAGGGCTTTCTTCATTCGGGAACAAAAGAAGTCACACACAAGATCAGGAGAATAGGGAGGGTGGGTAAGTGTGGTCATGACCACACTTACCCACCCTCCCTATTCACCCGTCTTGCCCCCTGTGACTTCTTTGTTCCCACACTATATTCACCCGATCTTGCTCCTGTGACTTCTTTTTGTTCCCCCGAATGAAGAAAGCCCTCAAAGGAAACCGTTTTGCAGACGTTGAAGAGGTTCAGAAGAAAACGACGGAGTCATTAAAAGCCATAACTATTGCTTTCATAAAACACGTCTGGATATATATTCAAATGGAGATAAGGTGATAAGACTGTAAACATGTAACAATAACTGAATAAAATTCTATGACACAATTCCAGTTACTTTTGGTATATATATATATATATACACATACACATACATACATACACACACACACACACACACACACACACACACATATATATATATATATATATATATATATATATATATATATATATATATATATATATATATATATATATATATATATATAGAACCACTGAATCACTTTCTACCAGATACATATATAATTGTAATAGCCACAATGCCCTTATAACTTCTCGAATTCTTCGCGCTTTTGGATGCGCTTGTCACTACAAAGCCTTTGGATCCAAGTGCAAGAAATTATCGGCAACGTGACCTCGTTGTGATTGCTGGACGCGGGTTCGTTTCCCGCTACCGGACATCATAATTGCTTCAAATTTCTTGCACTAGGATCCAAAGGCTTTGTAGTGACATGCGTATAAGAAAAGCCCGAAGAATTCGAGAAGTTAAGAGGGCATTGTAGCTATTACAATTACATATTCATATGTGTGTGTGAGTATGTGTGTAATTACGACCAACAAAATGGAATTCTTAACCTTCTTTTTATTATTTTTGTATCCGTTTTCTACAGAAAATATGACTGCATTAAGGTATCCACCTTTCAGCACGCCTTCGAATTCCTGTAATGAGGATATTGACGAATCCAGTCCTTCTCTATATTCCTTGTGCCTTATCATAATATTACTGTAGTAAAATAGGATCAACATTCATTAACTAATACTTTTTGACAGCTACAGGGACCCATCACCTTTAATTCATTTAAACCACAGCACTGATGGTCTAAGGGACAGCTATGTAAACTGGATTGCGCAACATTAAACTAGGAAACAGTTACTTAGCGACCGGAAATATCAACAGACCCTCGTGTTCCTCAATCAGGGGTCTAAGCCAACAGGAACTGGACCCCACATACCACAGAGCACACATCAGAGAAGTAAACAAACAGACAACTTCTGAGTAACAATGCTCTTACAGTCTGCGTCAGCGCCATCTGTCAACAACCATTGTACCTGGTGAGAATGGTGCAGATAATCAATTATTTTATAGTACTGTAGGATGGTAATCGTGACTGCTTTGGAAACATTTACAGAGGCCGATATGTATATTAAATGAACATGTGACGCTTGGCAAAACAGAAAACTATTCAAATATTCAACTAAGAAACCACCAATAAACAATGACATTACTTCTTGACACCATAAAACTCCACAGGGTTTTACTAACTGCTCCAGGAGCAAGAGCCCGTGCCAGCGCAAGGCTGGCTTCATCTTAAACAAGAACAACTCCACAGAGTATAACACAATGCTCATTGTCTGTCTGGTCTTTTATCTCCATCTCCCTTTCCACTGTCCCTTGCCTGCAGTTTCCTTTCCACAGACCCTAACCCACAGTTTCCTTTCCACAGACCCTTGTCCACAGTTTCCTTTCCACAGACCCCTGTCCACAGTTTCCTTTCCACTGTCCCTTACCCGCAGTTTCCTTTCCACAGACCCTAACCCACAGTTTCCTTTCCAGACCCTAACCCACAGACCCTTGTCCACAGTTTCCTTTCCAAAGACCCTTGTCCACAGTTTCCTTTCCACAGACCACTGTCCACAGTTTCCTTTCCACTGTCCCTTACCCGCAGTTTCCTTTCCACAGACCCTAACCCACAGTTTCCTTTCCACAGACCCTAGCCCACACCTTCCTTTCCACAGACCCTTGTCCACACTCTCCTCTACGCAGATCCTTGCCCACAGTTTATGTCCTTTGCGAATTGACGCGGGTTTTGGAAAGCACCTATATCTAATATCCATCCACGAGTGAATTTTCTAAATACTGTATAGAGTCACACAGAGAGATACTAGTCCATAACAGTTGGACTTAATTGGCCGTTTTTGTTATGAAGGAATAAAGGTTGTCGTGGACTGCCAACTACAGCGTTTGCAACAAAAGCAGTCGATGATGTCAACGAACCAGCTGCTACTGATTTAGATTCCGTCTGTGCTGTTTTTAACGTTAACATGAAAAGCAGGTATCTCTCTCGCAAGCGGAGTAAATGTCAATGGACCTTGATCACACAAACTGACAATGCGCTTGGTGATAATTTATGTCTTGAAACATATACTTGAAGATCCAAGGCACGGCAACTTGCGTCATGAAAGAAATAAAATATCCTTTGGATATAAAATCAAACAAATAACAAAAACATCTTTTCCATGCTAACGGAAACAAATAATTGAATTATCCCTGCGATATGAAATGAAACAATAAAACATGCTCCCGATATTAAATGCCACAAATGATAAAATATCCTTGACAGAATGGAGTCACAACTCCACGCTTGTTCTTAAGAATCAACAGCTGCCACACAATGCCGTTATTACTTCCGGAAGCCTAGCCATGACAAGCTTTATTCGGTCATGCGGAGGCAAAAACGCCTGCGCATACTTTGTGCAGGTATCAGGAAATGCGTCAATCGAGA